>NC_073347.2:3245000-3472500 GCF_027580225.2 Misgurnus anguillicaudatus | reverse complement strand
ATAGAGAGAGCTGTAGATATAGAGAGAGCTATAGATATAGAGATGGTAATCATTTTTACTTTTTTTTTTTTGCCTGTGTGAACGGATTAACACTTTTGAGGGGACTGCCATGGTCAGCAGGTGCAGAAGGTGTGAAGAGGAAAAAAATGCTAAACTGTGAATGCACACTTTAAGATATGTAGATGAGGACAACACTGAAAAGATGAATGCACCTGCTCAGTCTTATTACAGTTAAAGACAGAGCAACTTTATGCTCTTTCAGTTTATGTCATACACTGTCAATGCGTATAAGGAGAGGAGCAATGTTCTTGATGTACTTGATGTAATATGCTCATAGGTCTTTGCAGCGTGGCATAAGGTCAAACACAAAAACTGTGGAGTGTGGGCTTCAGGGTATATGCTCATATTCACTGTAAAAACAGGGTCGCGCATTTCATTTTATAGGACAAACCGCCCGTGCTGCTCCCCGCGGCTGCCAATGTTACCCATGCCATGCCTAAATCCACCACTGCGGTGGTGGTTTAAGTCAGTGACTGGAAATGAAAACAAGGCAAACTGCGCCATTTGTCGATGTCATGGTGCAGGGAGCTACACTGCGACCAAAATGGTCGCATATGCGACCTTTTGAACTGCCGTTGCGACCCTAATTTTTAATGGGTCGCAAATGTGCTACCTAATGTTTTAGACAATATGCTATGATTTACTATGAGCATTTATTAAAACAGAAATGTGGATTTTAAGAATACGTTTTATAACGTGCTCTGACCGATCAACACGTTGGCTTCATTTTGGGTGAAAGCACGTCGTGTCTCTCCCTATCAGTGTACGTTTGCGTGCTCAGCAGTTTCTCAATGAATAATTAGGTGCGACGCAAGCGCAGTGTCTTCCATGTTTCTGAACTTGAGCAGAGGTCTTTCTTCACTGAGGACGCGGGACCCGTATGGTTCCGGGTTTATATTTTAAGTGGTCTGTCGGGTCCGGTTAGGTCCTAGTTTAATTACTTTGGGTCCCAAGTCTGATTAATGTTGTGTTTATAACCCGAGTCGATCGAAAAACGGCCATGAGCGCTACCGCGCTAAAGCTCGAGTGAAGTTTCAGCGTGCCTCCGGTTACTATGGCGATGGTTCTTGTTACGACCACGCGCTGCGTTTTCTTTCTCACATGTTTTTAATAATCTTATTATTAATAAACCATATCTTTTCTAAAACCATATCCATATTAAGTTTGGACAGAGATTGTAGCAAAGAGCAATGCTAATGTCAAGCCAATTGCACTGAACAAGCAAAGGAATGTAAAGTCTGTCACCGGGACAGCAAGTAGACTTTTAAATTTGAAATAATGAGTGGATTAAGCTTTTTAAATCGGCAAGAGAGAAATAGAAAGATAGAGCAGAAGCAGTAAAAGTGCCTATCTAATAGTAATTATTACCATTATAACATCAGTCATAACATCAGTCACATTTATAATCTATAGACCTGCACTGTCTATTAATATACTATACATCGTAATGTATTATATTGAGTTTGATAAAAGGGGTCTAATTGCTTCATATATCAGTGCAAAAACAGTAAGTGTTTTCGTGGTGCTTTGACAAACAGTGTCAGCTTTGTTAATGGCAAAGAAAGTTTGGGGTGGTTAGATTAATGAAATATAATGTGAAATTAATATTAAATTTTCAATAAATCAAAGTATTGTGTTGTGTCACACATTATTAGTTCTACGTCACATGTATAGTAGACCATTATTTGTCAGTGGGTAATAATTGCCCTTTTCACAAACACGACTGCAACGTTTAAGAAAACAAGGCGGCATGTGGTTTAAAAGATGGCAAGTAAAATAAAAAGCATATCTGTATGCAATACAGTTTCATTATTGTTCATTATTATCCAGAGCACCTTAATATAACTTGAAAAAAATATGTGCGACCAAATCATATTTTGCGCCAGTAACTGAAAAAGTTGGTAGCGCAAGTGCCACCAGTGGAAAAGGTTAGTGTAGTTCCCTGTGGTGCATTGTACCCACTGTTAAACAACAATTTATTATATTCATTACCCAGTACAGCTGCACATTGCCCAAGTGTAGTTCAACCGGCTTTCAGTTCTCTTCAAAGATGCATTTACTAAGTAAAATTTCTTGGTCGTTGTAAAGAGTAATTGGATCTATCAGACTGAATTTTTTGTGGTAATGTTTGACCATAAATGTTTAAGATTGTTTGAATCTGAATGTAAGACAATAAGACATTTTAAGGACTTTTATTAGGCAAACTTTATGTATTTTAGAGATAACTAACATTTGAATAATGTTAACCTTAACCCCAACATTCCTAGTTAGAGCTACTAAACTCATAATAGTTAAAATTTAATTTTGCCTATACTTAAAGCCTGTCCTCATGAGGTAAAACGGATGAAGTAACCAAAACTAAATAATAAAAAATGAGAACCCGTTTAGGTGAAGAAAGTTACATGAAGAAAGAATTTTGCTAACCTTGAAATAACCATTTGGTGAGAGTGGAGGGCAGTGAAAAATCTGAAAATTAAAGAAATAAAATATTACAATTGTGTACATTGCAATACAGTCCTTGGCAAATTTTGCATGCATGCAGAAAATAATCAAATAAATGTCTACGATTTAAAACACAAGATTACTATCTAAATCAGTGGTCTCAAACTCCCGGCCCGCGGGCCATTTGCGGCTCGCCCTCCCCCTCTCTGCGGCCCGCGTCAACTTTCAAAAATATAAAATAATCTGGCCCGCAGAAAGATTTTTATTCACTTTTTTTATATTCGTTAGATTTTTTTATTTAAACATTCAAGTGTTCGTTCACATGTCGCGTCTAACAACGCGTTAAAACGAGTCAAAGCATTACTTTCCAACGTGCTCGAGAGCGGAAGTTGCGCTCCGAGGCGTGGGTCGCGTCACCGGTTGCTACACAGCCATGAACCGCACGCTCCGTGATGTCGAGGATCACTGAATGTGTGATTGGATTTTAATTATTCAATTACACATAGAGCAGTACACTGTAAAAAATATCCGTAAATTAACAGCTGATTAACTGTATATTTTAACAGAAATTGTCCGTAGTATGTGATTCACAGGTGTTTCTCCGTTTATTTACATTTTCGAATTGCATTATGGGATTGAGCTCAGCCTCGACGATTTTTAGTGGCTGCAACAAAGTCATGGACAGCAAAAATGTAAGCTTTTTCATTGGTAAGTATTTTTAAATGACATTTTACACTGCCATTCAACAAGAAACTGTTTATTTATATTATTTTGAAAGTATATTATGGGTGTTATATCAGCAAATAGGGTTCACAACGCAATTGTGTTATTAAGATGCATTGTTTGGGAGATTAGGACTGTTATTTTTTATAAGTGTACAATCTGAACAGCTTTTTAGTAGGAAATCGTTTTAACTTAAATAAGCATTGATTTAATGATGCTTGGTTATGCCCTCTCTGTGACAGAGCGCGAGTGTCTGTAAATGTACAGTGTTATTATCAGTATTTTATTATCAGCAGTAGTTTGGTGTATGAAGGAGTTAACGTCCCCTCCCCCTCGCTGCTGCGCCACTCTGTGTTTCATATGCGTTACTGCGGCTTCACTTTGCGTGTCTGAGGTAATTATTTTGTAGATTTCAATGAAGTTAATGCTTTCTAAAGGTATTATATAAGCGGCTAACTTTATAAATTTAAGTTTGTAAATATTGTTAAGTTTTAGTTGTGTATAAGCTATGTACTGTTAACAGCTGTGCTGGTGGTTGATGGGCTTAACGGAGGCAGGGTCGTTCAAATTACTTCAAATATCAATCTTAATATATCGTTCAGGTTCACTGATGCTTCTTGATCTCTGTATGAGTGAGACATATCGATGCTGCGTTAAACCGGGTTAGTTTACATAAAGATTGCAATCTTTTATATCCCGATCCTGTCATTGTCATTATTCAAAGCGCATCTAAGGTATCAAAAGAACTTGTGAAGAACTTGTGTGGTAAAACATGCCTTGCATTACTATATATATATATATATACATAACTGCTGAATTGATGTCTATGTTGGATTTACTGCTGTAGATGTTTAGTTGGTGTTAATTAATAACCATATACTTGGGTATAATTTAGTCTATATTATTGCAAACATTTTTGTAAGATTATTAATTATTAATATTGTTCTTGGTTTTTTATTGTTTTTAGGGCCACTGAAGTAGCATCTGGTGGGTCTATACTGGAAACAACATACACTGCTAGTGAACAAGTTGTAAGTTATTAAGTTATTAAATATTCTTTCTCTGTCCTTCCTCTCTCATTACCTTTCTAACTCTGTATGTCTCCTTACATCACAAACGACCACATAATGTTTTTTATCTTGTAAATAATTATTAATTCTAATCTTTTTAACAGCCATTCAGTCTAAGACACATCCTCTGAGTAATCTGAATGGTAAGTTTTTAAAAGTTTGTTGACACTTTCTGATTCTCTCTTTTAAATGTTTTGTCACTAATAATCACTAATATATTTTTCTGTTTCTTTCCAGCTTTCATCTTACCTGTAGACAAGAAGCAAATCCTCCCAGTCCTGCCCCTCTGTGAAAACTTTCTTTCTTTGTCCTTGTATCTTTTCTAATAATTGAATCACTGGATTTATTTTTTATGTCTGTTTGTAATGTAAATGGAGTAATTAATTAGTACTTTTCTTGGGATACTTTACAGATGAGACATGTGTTTTTGTTCTTAATGTTTTAATATTTTGTATTTTTACAGAATTTTGCAGCAGTTATTAAAGAATCTGTTTTTTTTGCAGAAAATTTGTTTGGATTTTTTTGTTCTTTAGTTATTATTACACTAGGTACACCATAAATAAACACAAAATCTTAGTTTTTTATTACAGTACAAAGTCTGTGTAATGAACTGCCAGTACATTTTCTTTTAATGTGCATATTTATTTAACATTTGCTGTTTTTAAACAAAAGGTATACCATTAAATAATTAAAAGTGTCCTGTTTTTTTACCACAGATACAACATTAAATAACAGACAATTACCTGTTTTTACCACACACTATTAAATAAATTAAAATCTACAGTTTTTTAATAGTATATTATACCATTAAAACACAGAAAATGTATTGTTTTTTACTATCAAAAAACAGATAAATGATAGTTAAATAACAATCTTACTGTAGGCACACTGTCAATTAACAGATTTTTTATTCTGTTAATTGACGGTAAAAAGTCTGTGTAATAAGCTGCCAGTACTTTTTCCGTTTTTTTACGGATTTATTTTTTACAGTGTACTATTATTTTTTCTGTCCAATATATCTTATATAACATGGACTAATTCAAAAGTTATGGGATCACTTTCAATTATTAATATTTTCCCACATATAATAGAAAATTTATGAAAACTGAAATAATAAAGAACATAATGAAGTCAATACTATGACTGAAAACAATCCAAAATAAATCAAAACAGAAACACTTACTGGTGGTAATTTTTATAATAGTTTATAAATGTATACAGGAATTAAATTTGTTAGTTTAGTGCAAGGTTTTAATAGGTCTTCGTTAAGATAAGATTAAGAAAAGATTTACTTAGGCTACTTTTATAAAATAATGTATATTAAAAAGATAAAACCATTGCTTATATATTTTCAAGTATTATTATACATTAAATAATAGAAAATAAACATGACATTTACAGAAACATTGTACTTTTTTGAACGTTACAATAGCTCTGCGGCCCCCCGATGAACTGCTTGTCTTAAAAATGGCCCCAAGCCAGTTTGAGTTTGAGACCCCTGATCTAAATTATATCACTAACGGTGGCTTGCACCAACAAGAATTAACGCTTATCTAGAGGTTGTTGATCCCATACTTATTTTAATTGGAGTTGTGTTGCACTACAATTTTAAACTCTGATTAACAAATCTTAGATTAATCATTGTGAGATGACAATTTAGGATTGGGCTGGTTTAGGTAGTTATAGTCATGGTCAGAATTATATGCACTGTAGTCTGCTGGTGAACACACACTAAACAACCAAACCCAAGAACAAATTGTTGAATAAAATAATTTGTTTTGTCTTTGCGTGCCAAAGTGTTCTCGTTGCTTTATAATATTATTATTGAACTACTGATGGAACATTGACCTTCTAGGTCAGGAATGGGCAACTTCGGCCCTGGAGGGCCACCGACAAAAAATGGTCTACGAAGCGTAGGGTCTTGTATCACACTGAAGGGGATTATTTACCCGATAACTACCAGCTGCCTCTACATTATCCCGCTTATTACACGGCTACTTGCCACATAAGAAAAAAACTGGACATGAATTTGAAACATTTTATTGGCATATTTGTTTTAAATTAACATTTTTATCCTTCCGCGAAACTTTGCACAGATGCATAAAATTATCCTAATACCTTATTAAGATCCTCTGCTTCATACTTGTCTGTCTCCATTTTTTTCTGAACGGCCAGTCTTTGAAAAGTTTTAATGCCCATTCTGTATTTTTTTGTGTGTTGGCTTCGTAGCTGTCATGCTCTATTTTGTCAAGTTCAGTCTCAGTAAGCTGTCTGTGTCTTGTCGTTGTTCGTTCTTCTATCCACTGTTTAAATGTTTTGTTTTTTCCGTACATGTTAAAATGAATGTCAAACTTTTACACAAGAGCATGACGTGGGCACGTAACCTCGATAGAAACGATAGTCCAAAATCTCTACCGGTTGACAAATTTCTACCGTGGCCGGTTGCATAAACATAGCCGTGACGTTAAGACTGCGTCTTAAGTATGATTCTGACTAACTAGTAATTAGTTAGGGCTAATCAGTCTTATTATTTGGATTTAAATTAGACCAATCTACCTTTCTATGTAACATACCTAAAACAGTTATGATCAGTCTTGAAAAAAAAATTCATGACTAACTTTTAAAGCTAGTCTTAAAGTTTTATGCAACGGCCACCGGTTAATTATGTCTACCGGTTTATTGCCCACCCCTAACACACAATATTTATCAGACTTTGGACCCGAAGTATTAAACTTAGGACCGACCCAGACCCGACTGACCATTTAAAATATAAACCCGGAACCGTACGGGTCCCGCGTCCTCAGTGAAGAAAGACCTCTAATGGTAAAACTCTGCTTAAGTTCAGAAACATGGAAGGATACAATGTGACACTGAGTTTGGTTCGCGTCGTTTATCAGCTTATTGACTAAACTCTGTTATGATGAACATGTCAAATATTAGATGTAGAATGCTAGAATGTTTTATACATTAAAGGATCTGTGTTTATTAAGATGCTATTGATTGCTAATTGGCTTTGTGACATTGTACTTGAGTTTGGGTCAATTAAAACGGAGAAGGCATCTTGACAAGTCAGTCAAAACATATACTTACGAAGGCAAAGACACACACTCAGGGAATAGCTCTACAAAGAGCTTTTTGTAGCTGCTGTTGACACACAAAGGAAGAAAAAGAGCAAACATGACTAAATTTGAACAGACTTATCTCACTCATTTTCAGTGTTTTCCGTTTTATCAGTGCTTATTGACTAAACTCTGTTATGATGAACATGTCAAATATTAGATGTAGGATGCTAGAATGTTTTATACATTAAAGGATATGTGTTTATTAAGATGCTATTGATTGCTAATTGGCTTTGTGACATTGTACTTGAGTTTGGGTCAATTAAAACGGAGAGGGCATCTTGACAAGTCAGTCAAAACATATACTTACGAAGGCAAAGACACACACTCAGGGAATAGCTCTACAAAGAGCTTTTTGGACTTTTTGTAGCTGCTGCTGACACACAAAGGAAGAAAAAGAGCAAACATGACTAGATTTGAACAGACATATCTCACTCATTTTCAGTGTTTTCTGTTTTATCAGTGCTTATTGACTAAACACTGTTATGATGAACATGTCAAATATTAGATGTAGGATGCTAGAATGTTTTATACATTAACCCTTAAGAGTTCCTAGGGATATTTTGTGCCATTTTGATTTTGATTTTTAAACCATCTTGACTGTGATGATTGAATATAGCCCAAACTTGCCAAAGGTTAATCATTTTTGATACATTTTAGAATTTTGGTTACATTTTTTTAAATTAGCTTAAAATGGCTAAGCTACGCAAAAACCGACTAATGTGTTCCTAAGGACAAAAAATGCCCCATTGAAAACCATTATAACTACCATTTTTGACCCCCTATTTATCTTAACATAAACTAATACATACCTTTATGTCAATATATCATTTTGAACTACTGGCCTTGAAGTTTCAATTTTTATACTTGTCCACCAGGTGGCGCTACTTTTTACCATTTCATGCATTCATCAAAATGTCACAATTTTTGCCGTTTTCTGCGGACCGCATAGCTGCTGAAAAGATAAACCTTTAATGTTGAAAATTGGTGTGTGTGTAAAAAAAGTGTGTCTGAGTGGTAAGGGGGTGGTGGTGATGTCGGGGTGGAGTCGATGTTGAGTGGGGCAGGGGGGCATATTCAACATATCCAAATTCTTCTCTCTTTGAAGGGCACATTCTGCATTATAAACTAATTCAGTAATAAAAACGATGAGAGGTCAGAACCGAAACAAAATCAATGTTCATTTTGGTTCTCGCTCATGTTGTTTATGCAAATACACTGCTATAAGTATGAACAGTATAGCAGAAGTAGTAAAAATGGCAAGGCATTACAGCACACATAAGGCTCCTGAAATAATCATGCACTTCAAGAGCGAGGATGGCTCCTCATCTTCCTCCGAGGATTCTGAGGTCGACACGGAGGCCTCAGAGGTAGAAGTAGACCAGCTGGAGTCTAATTCATAAGAAGGATCTTCAGAAGACTTGTCAGAAGGTGAGAGCGGAGAGGAGATTGATGAAGTGGCGGCAGGATGGACATCAAAAATTGAAAAATCTTTTGGTCTCCCACAAACATGGAGACGCTCCGCTACTTCCCAGCAGCCAGAGATTTGATCCCAGGGCTCACACACTATGCCACTGCCCAAATCAGTGCCCTGACTTCAAGCTTTTCATTGATGCATGAAATCCTGCAGCATATTGGGGCCATGACAAACCTACATGGGAGACAGTCACAGACTGGAGAGATCTTGAGACAGAGAAACTGCAGGCTTATGTGGGGCTGCTCATTCTGACCGGTGTTTACAGATAAAAAATGAATCAGCCCTCAGTCTCTGGAGTGAGAAATCAGGACAGGTCACTATCTGGGCTACGATGTCCCACAAAAGTTTTCACGACATCAGCCGAACACTGTGGTTCGATTAATGTTAACATATTGGCATTTAAAGTAGGGCTGGGTATTGTTAGGAATTTCACAATTCGATTCAATTTCGATTCTTGAGGCTTCGATTCAATTCGATTCGATTCAATTCAATATTGATTTACTTGCTTCGATATCGATTCAATAATAAGTAGATACACAAGCAATTAAGTACCTGAGTATATTTTTAAATTATGTGTGTAGTATTACTAATGTTTGATCACGTTGATGGTAAAGGCTTGAAAGAAGTGCTGCTGTTTGCCATCTTTGATCTTTCTGTTTTGATAAAGCGCGTCTTGTACAACGTAGGGCTGTCGCGGTGAAGGAATTTCCCTTGCGGTGATTTTGCGTGGCTCACCAGCGCGGTATGCGGTTTTACCGCCTTCATTTACTAAAATAAAATTATTTTTTAAATCCAGAACAATGAGGTCAACTAATGTAGAAGAAGGGTAGGCTACATGTATTTCCCCTTATGAAAAAAAAGATGAACACAAGCTATACTACAGCTAAATATATTTTTAATAAAAATAAAAAAAATTGAAGAACATCATTTAGGCTTGTTAAGCGCAAATTAACAGAGCATCGGTCAAAACAGAACACAGCAGTGTCTTAAAGAAATTAAAATGAGCCAGTATTTATGCACCTGTAAATGTACAAAACAAATGCAATACAAAAGGCAATGCATAATAATTTAGGGCATTTTAATAATATATTAGTGGATAAATTAACGTTTATATATAAAGTATGAAAACGAATGTATCATTATTTTGGCTAAATTAAGCTGGAGAGGTAATTTTTAGTCACACAGATTTGTCATCATTTCAGAACAAACATAAATGCTATCTATAATAACTTACATTATATCCTGTGTCTTCCTTTGTCGAAAAAAAGTAGAAATATATGCGAGTAAAAAAATAAAAAGCGGAAACGTTTAGCTCACGCGGAGCGAAGGAAAAGCCGTTAATAAAGCAGACTCTCCGTGTATAGAGGATGTGATGAAACAGTCGAGTCGGCAGATGATCATCATTGTTCAAAATGTTTCATGCAGATACTGTTGATGAAAAACTTGTTTATCTAAATGTCTAGGTGAAAGTCAAGTGTGCAGTCAATTCACAAAAGCAACCGCAGCGTTATATTGGCTGCATCCACGGAGCGGACGCTGCAGATGCACAAAGAAAAAACCTATAAAGGTCTTTTTTATGAGGTTTTAATGCTGGTAAACAACCAGTTATATTTTGGCGTTATTTGGGTTGATCAGTTATATTAAAGTACTTTTAATCTTTAAAACTGCATCTAGAGGCAGACGACGCCACAGTTATTCTGTCATCTCAGTTTTACTTTTTCACACATTCACTGTATGATTTAACGAAATATGAAGTATTACATTTTTTTTTTAAATGTAAGAAAAATACTGGCCTACTCTCTTAACTCTTGAGAATCTATTTGGCCTTTATTATACATGTACTGTATGACGTGAAAAACAAGGCGGCATATAGTTTCATGAATTTAACGTGAAAGGCGCGGTTGTTGCGGTTGCTTTTTTTCTATGCGGTTGGGCTTGTCAGTAGCGCGGTCATGCGGTTACAGCGACAGCCCTAGTACAAGTTGAACGCTGAACGCTCTCACTAGAGTGTTGCCCACAGCGGCGCCACTTGCCGGGGGGGCTGAATCGATTCATAGGATTTGATGAATCGATATTGAATTGAGAAACAAATAATTGCAATGCATTGATGAATCGATATTTTTACCCAGCCCTAATTTAAAGGGTTAAAATTTCCACAAATTTAATTAATATTTGACATGTATGTTTCAGGAAGAAGTAGTGTTAAAAGATTTAATAGTTTAAAGTGGAAAAAATGATTGATGTATGATATTTTTAGAGCAGTTTTTGGGAAGGTGTCATTTTGGCCTTAGGATCATTTTGGCCTTAGGAAGTGTGAGTTTTGTATAAAATCTTACCCTGTTCAAAAAATAACAATGCATCAAAATCAATGTTACTACCAATCCTAGGGTCTAATAATAATTATAATCAAATGGTAGTTCAAATGTTTTTTGGGGGGAAAATATTTAGATTTTAGTTTTTTTCTGTTAAAAACATGGGTTAATGTAAACAAACTGGCATGTAAAGGGTTAAAATTTCCACAAATTTAATTTATATTTCATATGTATGTTTCAGGCAGAAGTAGTTCTAAAAGACTGAATCATTTAAAGTGTAAAAAAATTTTGACATATGATATTTTTAGAGCAATTTTTAGGAAGGTGTCATTTTGTGGCCTTAGTAACACTTAGGGAAGTTTTTTATCAAATCTGACCTTGTTCAAAAAATAACAATGCATGAAAATTAATGTTGCTACCAATCTTTGACACATCTCAGGGTATAATAATAATAATAATAATCACATGGTGGTTCAAATGTGTTTTTTGGAAAATATTTAGTTTTTTTTTTTCTGTAAAAAAAAACATGGGCTAATGTAAACAAACAGGCATATAAAGGGTTAAAAGTTTCACAAATTATATTAATATTTGATATGTATGTTTCAGGCAGAAGTAGTTTTAAAAGACTGAATTGTTTAAAGTGGAAAAAAAAATTGATGTATGATATTTTTAGAGCAGTTTTGGGAAGGTGTTTTTTGTGGCCTTAGGATCACAAGTGTGAGTTTTTTATAAAATCTGACTCTGTTCAAAAAATAACAATGCATTAAAATCAATGTTGCTACCAATCTTTGACCCATCCCAGGGTCTAATAATTAAAATAATCAAATGGTAGTTCAAAAGTTTTTTTTTTGGAAAATATTTAGTTTTTTTGTTTTTTCCTGTTAAAAAACAGGGGTTAATATAAACAAAATGGCATATAAAGGGTTAAAATTTTCACAAATCTAATTAATATTTGATATGTATGTTTCAAGCAGAAGTAGTTTTACAAGACTGAATCGTTTAAAGTGGGAAAAAATATTGATGTATGATATTTTAGAGAGGTTTTTGGGAAGGTGACATTTTCTGTCCTTAGGATCACAAGTGTGAGTTTTTTACAAAATTTGACCCTGTTCAAAAAATAACAATGCATCAAAATAAATTTTGCCACCAATCTTTGACCCATCCCAGGGTCTAATAATTAAAATAATCAAATGGTAGTTCAAAAGGTTTTTTTGGAAAATATTTCGTTTTTTTGTTTTTTCCTGTTAAAAAAACAGGGGTTAATGTAAACAAAATGGCATATAAAGGGTTACAATTTTCACAAATCTAATTAATATTTTATATGTATGTTTCAAGCAGAAGTAGTTTTACAAGACTGAATCGTTTAAAGTGGGAAAAAATATTGATGTATGATATTTTAGAGCAGTTTTTGGGAAGGTGACATTTTCTGTCCTTAGGAACACATTAGAGATGCGCGGTTGGCGGTTACAGCCGCGGACTCCGCGGATAAACCGCGGATCGGGCGGATGATGTGACGAAAAATAATATTTTAATTAAATTCGGGCGGGTGGCGGATCGACAGCTTGTTATTAGCTTTGTCCTTCAAAGCATGCGACCTTAAAGGTGAGCACTATGTCTATCAAGGTGGCAGGCTCAGAAGTTCGCGAAGAGAACTGAAATGAGACGGTCTAGCCTTCTGAGGACCCATAATTTGGGTCACCTGTTGCACGCACCCCCAGTAGCGCCCATCGCGCCTGTCAGCAATAAACAGCGGAGACATTTCTGACTTATTAAAATAAATATGTAATCAGAAAAATATGAATTTATTTTAGAAAATATGACACATTGATGTAGATTAAACTATTCAACAGTATACCTCTTTCTAATCAACCTTAGAAATATACGCAACATAAACCGAATAATATTAACACAAAACATAACTTATAATACTAAAACAGTGACAAGAAAAAGGTTTCTAAATACACTTTTATATAATAAAGGTTTTAATTGTTTGGGATAGCCTCGGCTGTTAAGGATCCATTCGTTCTATCATTAACAGCGCGGAGAAATGAGGACGCATTTTGACACAGCTCTTATCAACGCCGGCGAAGGAGGTACGTGGCAAACTTAAAAAAAATGAGAATTAAAAACAAAGGAAATAAAAGGTCAGAAAAGGGTTGCCTGGAATAAGTTTTACAAAGTGGTAAATCAGGATGACACCAGTGCAGACTATGTAATTTGTGCGTTTAATTTAGGCTATTTATTTATTTATTTTTGTCTCATGTCATGTGCGCCGATCGGAGACTGGTCTTTATGATTTAAAAAGAAAGCATTCAAGTGAACAGTACTAAACAAACTTGAAGCAAAAATAAATTTCAGCAAATGCAAACTTCAATCAAACATAGTAAGAGGTGAAGTATAGCTTTAGCCTACAGAAATGCTTATTGCATTAATTTTTAAATGTGTGCGAGGTCCGTGCACGCCCTTCGCTAGCAACAAGCGGCTAAACAAGCATTAAATATTAATGACGTTGAGTTTATTGTTTTTATTAATTTATATTCACAAAACTTATCAACAAAACATTGATTAAAATTAAGAGACAAATTTTCTGAAACGAAATTCATTTTTAAAGTAGAAAACAAAACTTAAATTAAACTCGAAAATAATGTCTGACCCATTACAATTCTCCCGTCATATTGGCCTTTACAACGCCCTATATGGCGTTTAAAATTACAGTCTATCTTTCGTAATAAGCTAACTAAATTTAAACAAAACATAAACACATTACAACAATATTCAAACCCAACAATACTCAAACATAAATATAAAATAGACATTATCTATGATGATCCATGTTAAAACAATCCGATATAGCGTGTATAATAGCTGGTTGGTAGATGTTTACTATTTTTGTCAAAACCTCCGTTGCAAACCTCCATTTACCTGAATAAAATTATTTTTACTTTGAAAATGATGCGCTGTCACGTTAACGTCAGCTGTTCGTTTACATAAGACTCCATCTACATTTACACTTAGCGCAACGTCTGAGTTCTCAAACTAAAACAGGGTCTCCAGCGTTGACGAACGAATCCATTTATGAGGGTCGAAAACGGTGATGTAGTGTAGATGAAAGGCGTAAACGTAGCAAAAGTAACGCGTTTTAAAGGATAAACGCATTAATGTAAACATAGCCTGAGTTCACACACTGCTTATATTCTAGGGCTTTCTAGTCTCGCGGCTGTCATCAGCAGCGGCTGTCATCAGCAGCGCCTTGCATCGCCCAGTCAGCGGATGGCGGGCGGGTGTGGTTTTGAAAACTGGTCAGAAACGTTGGTGCGGATGGATGGCGGACGGATGATGAGTTTTGTGATGCGGTTGCGGATGAAATAATAGCCCATCCGCGCATCTCTAGAACACATACGTAAGTTTTTTTAAGGATCTCTTAAGGGTTAAAGGATCTGTGTTTATTAAGATGCTATTGATTGCTAATTGGCTTTGTGACATTGTACTTGAGTTTGGGTCAATTAAAACGGAGAAGGTATCTTGACAGTCAGTCAAATCATATACTTACGAAAGGCAAAGACACACACTCAGGGAATAGCTCTACAAAGAGCTTTTTGGACTTTTTGTAGCTGCTGCTGACACAAAAAGGAAGAAAAAGAGCAAACATGACTAGATTTGAACAGACATATCTCACTCATTTTCAGTGTTTTCTGTTTTATCATTGATTATTGAATAAGCTCTGTTATGATGAACATGTCAAATAATTGGATACAGGATGACAGCCATATTTATTACTTACACAATTAGACACCAATTCACACTGAAAAAGAGAATATTTAATTCATCAGTTTATATGTAAATGTTCTGAGTTAGGACTGTGTGTGTACAATATGATCTAAAAATGCGAAAAGATGAGAATAATAATGAGACTGTACAACCCACTAACAATCAAAAAGCTATTAAAACAGGGTTTATACAGAAATCCTTAAGTTAAATTTACTACTTTTTACTACCTTCAGAATATTTTTTAAAACCATCACGACACTGAATTGCAAGTGTTAATCAGCGACCTTTCTATTATTTACACAGATTTTGACATATATAACATACAAAAAAGAATTAAAGTGAAAAAATTATTCTGACTGAAATATTTTTCAGGCCAAGTCATATTCCTTTACCTAACACTTTATGTAGGCGAGACCAATAGCATTTTAAGGGGAGATTTTTTTGCCATAAATTCCATATTGGAGTCTCATGTGGCATATAGGTAGCTGTAGTTTGCAGGGCATTTCAGATTAAGGCGAAACAGCTAAATAACTCACTATACTGTATAAAAAGAAAACATGAATATCACCACCTTTAATGAATATTTTATTAATTATTTATTAATTGTAAATGTATTTATTTTAGCATTTACTAATAATTTTTTAATCAAAGTTGAAACTGTTAACATTAGTGAATGGACCATGAACCACCGTCAATTACTGTAATGACATAAACAAGAATTAATTAATGATTATATACTCTATATTTTTCATTGTTTGTTTATGTTATATAATGCATTTCCTAATGTGAACAAATACAACTTTTTCATATCATATTATTCAGTACACATAAACAAATAATCAAGGGTCTGTTCTGTTCACACAACAGCTTACAGTCACAGCTCTAAAACAGTAACGTTATGTATGAATATAAACCCTGAACGAGTAACTCGAGTCAAACTCGTGTAGAATTCGCACAGGATGTCTGTAACCATAGTGATTATATTAGTAACGTTACTTACGTTAAAACGAATACAAATTCACTGGTGGCAGAATTCATTGTTTCTTGGTGAGCAAACAGCGTAACCTAACTGTTAATAATCTTTCCAGATGCACAGTTACGTGTGACAGGGCAGCTCGCGCGGAAGTCAATGAGACAAGGCTTTAACGTTACATACTAGATTATTCATACTCATTTTGTATTTAAATAACATTATATATTTAAATAACAATCATGACTTTTGTAATGTTTTGTTACTATTGTTGTATATTAAACCGGATTACCCAAATGTTAGGGGAACCGGAAGTGAGGTAAAAATAAAAAAAGATGGATGTCGAGCTGATGGTCGACACGCACTGCACGTTATGCTGGAGTTGTGTTTATTCGCATACATTGATTACACAAGAGTGAAATACAAATAGTACATGGTGTCAGAGAATATAAAGAACTCACACAGACGAGAAGATGGACTCCGCTGGTGTTCTGATGCCCAGGATGGACTGGGATTCCCTCGACTTGCCTCACTCATGGAGGAGATTCCGACAACACGCGGAACTGATGTTCAAAGGCCCGCTCCACGAAAAATCGGAGGAGGAACATTGCAGCTATCTCCTGTTATGGGTAGGAGAAAAAGGTAGAGACGTTTATAACACCTGGACACTGACTAACGAGAACGCAAAAGTTTTAGGCACGTACTATGAAAGATTTGAAGCATATGTGATGCCGAAAAAGAACCACATCTTTGCACGGTACAAATTCCACGAGAAAGTACAAGCGGAAGGTGAGGGCTTTGACAATTTCGTCACAGAGCTAAAATTACTAGTTAAAGACTGCGGATATGCCAATACAGACGAAATGGTAAGAGACAGAATAGTCTTCGCCATAAACTCCGCAAAAGTGAAGGAGAAGTTGTTAAACTACGGACCAGATTTAACCCTTGAGAAAGCCATAGACATTGCACGATCTCACGAAATAGCGCAGGGACAGCTGATATCTATGGCCGGGCAGCACAGCACAACTCACACGCAACAGGTCGCACATGCCGTGTTCAAACGAGACAATAAACAGAAACATATAAAAACTACCATCAGAGCCGAACGAGACAGCATAAGATCTAGAACATGCGGACGATGCGCACAGACGCACCGGGACAAGGAAAAATGCCCAGCCATGGGCAGACAGTGCAAGAAATGTGGAAAACCAAACCATTTCGCAAAGGCTTGCAAATCACAACAAATGTGGAAACAGAAAAACGTGCACGCCGTGAATAACGACACCAAACAAGCCTACGAATCACCCCAGGAATTCTTCATCGATACGATAACAAAAGAGCACAGCAACGTGATAAACGAACAGGCTTTTGCCGAAATTGAAGTAGGTTCAGAGCTACAGAAGGTGAAATTTAAATTGGACACTGGGGCACAAGTAAACATAATACCAGAAAACAAAATAAGAGATGTTATCGGTGTCAGTCAAATACACCCAGCAACACGTAAACTGTCAGGATATGGTGGAGAACCGTTATCCGTGAGAGGAACATGCAAACTTCAATGCAAACATAAAGGGTCACAAGCCATTCAAGAATTCTATGTCGTTGACACGCAAGCACCGCCTATACTAGGACTCAGAGCATGTCTGGAGATGGATCTAATAAAACTGGTCCTCTCTGTACAAACCGATACAAGGCAAAGTGACGATCTGCTGAGTGAGTTTGCTGACGTTTTCGAAGGAATCGGAGAATTCCCAGGCGAGTGCAAAATACACATAGACCCTAATGCAGTTCCAGTAGTATATCCCCCACGAAAAAATTCCATTCACACTACGCAGTCGTCTGAAGGAGGAACCACGCACTGGGGCGCTTCGCATATGTCTTGACCCGCGCGACCTAAACAAAGCGATAAAAAGACCGCATTATCCATTGCCAACCCTGGACGACGTGATCTCCAGACTCTCAGGCGCAAGATGTGAAGGGTGTCCGTTTGAATCCTGAGAAAAGCACGATTTGCGTGCCGGAGGTCTGTTACTTTGGACACAGACTCACACATGACGGCATCAAACCAGACCAAGAGAAAATTAAGGCCATAAAGGAAATGGAACCGCCAAAAAACAAATCCGAACTGGAAACCATACTGGGTATGATAAATTACCTGTCCAGATTCGCCCCGAGACTTGCAGAGATAAACGCACCGCTGCGACAGATGCTGAAGCAGGGCAACGAGTTCACATGGGACGAGACGCATAACGTTGCTTTCCAACAAATCAAGGACCTGATCACGAGGGAGCCAGGACCCGTGTTAGCATACTACAACCCAAACGAAGAGCTGCGGCTGCAGGTCGATGCTTCTAAGAATGGTTTGGGCGCGGTACTTTTCCAGCAAGAAAAACCAATCGCATACGCATCAAAATCACTCACAGAGACGGAACAGAATTACGCACAAATTGAAAAAGAACTATATGCCGTTCTGTTTGGATGCAAGCGATTTCACCAGTATGTATATGGGAGGTCATTCATTGTGGAATCGGACCACAAACCATTAGAATCCATATTAAAGAAACCGCTTTCTGCTGCTCCCCCACGCCTACAGCGCATGTGTCTACAGCTGCAGAAATATAACTTCACGCTGCTCCACAAGCCAGGTAAAGAAATACCCGTTGCTGATACATTATCCAGAAAATCTGTGGCCTACCATGACACGTCATTAAACGAGGGTATGGAAGCACAAGTCCACACCGTAATCAGCAACTTACCTTTGTCAGACGAAAAACTCGCAGAGATCCGTGAGGCGACGAAGCAGGACTCACAGCTCACAGCTCTAAAGCACATAATTCACACAGGATGGCCGGAGACGCGAAGGAGCTGTCCACCGCTGGTGCTGGAATTTTGGAACCACAGAGACGAGATCTCTTATGCCGACGGCATTGTCCTAAAAGGGGAAAAGATCATTGTACCGCAAAGCCTAAGAAATAACATGTTGCAAAAGATACACACAGGGCACATGGGTGTGGAAAAAAGTAAACAACGAGCGAGAGACGTCCTGTTCTGGCCGTGCATGAGTAAGCAAATAGAAGAAACTGTGCAAAATTGCTCTATTTGCCTAACACATCGTAATTCGAATCAGCGAGAACCAATGATCGCGCACCCGATTCCCAAACGTCCATGGCAAGCGGTCGCAACTGACCTTTTCACGTGGCAAAGTGAGAACTATATAATAGCCGTCGACTACTAAAGTCGTTTTTTCGAGCTGGAAAAACTACACTCAACTTCCGCGGCTGCGGTGATCCAAAAGCTCAAAGGAATGTTTGCGCGCCATGGAGTGCCTGAGAAGATCGTGTCAGATAACGGTCCGCAATACAGTTCTCAGGAGTTCAGCGCTTTTGCAAAACAGTGGGACTTTGTACACACAACAACAAGCCCGTACTATGCCCAAAGCAACGGCCTCGCAGAAAGAACAGTCCAAACCGCAAAGCGTATACTCACAAAAGCGCGTGAAGAAGGAAAAGATCCGTACCTGAGCATACTGGAGCATAGAAATGCACCCGTCGATGGTTTTAAATCACCAGCACAGCTTCTCATGAGCAGACGGCTTCGCTCAGTCCTGCCCATCACCGGCAAACTTCTGCAACCAAAAACATGTAAGCCTTCGGCAGTGCAACGTAAAAGAGAACAATGTCAAATTAAGCAAAAGTCATATTACGACAGATCCGCAAAATCGCTTACCTCACTTGAACACGGAGCCAACATATATGCCCAGCAAAATAACGGACAGTGGAAGCCTGCTGTGGTGGCGAGCGCATTGGAGGATGGACGCTCGTACATCATCCGAAACTCCGACGGTCAGGAATATCGCCGTAACCGCAAACACCTGATGGATGTTAAGGGACAAAGTGTTGCAGTTTCAGCACAACCCGTTTCTGATGATAACTCAAGTTCACAGGATAATACAGCAAGCAACCTCACTATGGGCTCAAGTGCAATCACACCTACACCAACTGATAATTGCGTGATTACCAGGTCAGGTCGCATGGTTAAAAAGAGGCAAATACTCGACCTATAAGTATCAGCTAATGACACTTAAGTGCATACTTGCAATGATAAATGAATGTTTCATTTAAAATGTTATATTAAAAAAAAAAAATCTATTCTGCAAGCATTCTGTTATTGGTATCTGTTTTGAAGAACATTATACGACATTTATGTTTAGCCAGAGTTCGCAAGTTCACCTGATACCGTTATCTCATGTAAATTGAGTAAATATTTCCTTTAGGCATGAGTATGTACCAACTGAAGTTTATGTGACATCACATGATATTTTATTTCATGCTGAATTGTGTGTAAAAAAAAGGGAGATGTAATGTTTTGTTACTATTGTTGTATATTGAACCGGATTACCCAAATGTTAGGGGAACCGGAAGTGAGGTAAAAATAAAAAAAGATGGATGTCGAGCTGATGGTCGACACACACTGCACGTAATGCTGGAGTTGTGTTTATTCGCATACATTGATTACACAAGAGTGAAATACAAATAGTACAACTTTGGCTCAGACGTTCGCAATCCGAGCCCATTTCTATTTCCATTAAGACAGGTGACGTAACGTCCGTTAACGTTATCTAACGGCGCTAACGGTAAAGTAAAATCTAAAAGCCCTTGTGTGTGTACGTTTTCTGAAAAATAGTTAATTTTATGATTTATCTATTGGTCTAATCGATTTAATTTGTGAAAGTGTCTGTTGTTGACTGTTAAAAGAAAACTTTACCTCAGGAAACGATACAGTAGGGTTTGGCCACCGAGAATTAGCCGGCTGCCCTCAGGTTTCGCGGGTTGGAGGCTTGGAGCGCGAGTATTTAACTCTTGTGACAGGCTTTTATCTGTTCGCGTTTATATAACATCGTGTCACCGTGTCATAAACTTGCTAAAAATGTTTAAAATTATGATAATTCTGCATTCTTTGAAGGTAACTTTACTTTGAAGCTGGAAGTAACAAACGGCTCACCTGGTCACTTAGTAATATAACTATTTTGTATATACTTTCTAAAACGTAATGCTTGTATTTCATTTACATTTGTAATCCGTTTATAAGAAAAGGACTTAATTGACTGGTTAAGTAAAATTTTACCTCAGGAAACCTGTGAGTACGGTTCGTCCACCAAGAATGGAAGCCGGTTGTGAGCGTGAAGGACACAGACATACCTCAGCTTATATATGACCGCAGTCAGGTTTCGCGGGGTTTGCCCTATAGACTGGTTGCACGTAGTGATGGCCAAATGAAGCGTTTCGAAGCATTATTGCTTTCCGATACAATTGTGTCGAAAATGGTTCATTACTCGAAGCTTCATTCAAACAGAAAATGCACACCACCATCTGCTGGTGAAGTAAATGTAATGCAACAAAGCTGACAATGCGAGTAGGTTAATGTACCCGCCCCATTTGGGCTGTCAGAGCTTTGACACTGTGTTCATGTTTAAAACCCTCAATAAAACATTGAACATGAGATGTGTTTGTGGGTGAATATTTAGCCGTAAAATACAGCACTCTACAACTTACTATAAATGGACATTTATGTATTTAAAAATGTATTTATAATGTGGTAGAGGGCAACTGGACAGGGCTTGGACAATGTGGAGGAGGGTATTCATTAAATGTTGTGGTTTTATTCAGAAATATAATTTTATATTAATTATAATATAATTTTATATTTTTTAATAATTTTATAATATAGCCTAATAGGCTATACATTTGGTGATGTGGGCGATTTCTTTCTTTTTTTAACAAATTCACCAGCTTTGGAGAATATTCTCTCACATGAAACAGATGATGCTGGAGTACACAAAAATTGCTTAGAAAGCTTTTCTATGGTTTGGCTTCACTTGTGTGGAAAATAAAGCCGCCAGTTTCAAACCTGTCAACGCCGGATTGGGCTATCAAAGCAGTCGTGTGGTTCACTAGAGAAATGAACCAGTGTGTTTGCTTCAGACTTCGTATTTCACGTGACTAGTGACGTAACGATACAAGCTCCGAAGCAGTGGTACTATGGCAAGCATTTTTAGCATTTAACAGCTAAACTGGATATGTGTTGCAGATATCTGTATTTTAGTTTTGCCTCGTCAAAAAGAACATTTCAGATATCCGCAACTACATTCTTCCTATCCATAATTGTCATTTCAGATATCCACAAAGACATTCTTCCTAGGACAAATGACATCACTTTTGCCATTCATTTGTATGGGGTTTATCATTACAGATATCTACAATTCAGTTGCAGATATCCACTATGTAAATTACAGATATCTGTGATTGAATTGTTGATATCTTTAATTCCAGTTTGAGATGTCTACAATTTGATTCTGACTGGTCATAACTCCAGTTCAAGATATCTTTAATTCAACTCAATTCAAGATATCTACATGTTCCTTTTCAGATATCTTAAATTAAGTTTTGACTAGGCGAAATGACGTTGTAGATGTCTTTAACTGGAATTATGACTAGTCAAAATGACGTTGTAGATATCTCAAACTGGAAATAGGGATAGTCATAATTTAATTGTAGATATCTATTATCAAGTTATAGATATCTTGAAATGAATTTTGATTAGAGATATCTGAAATTTGAGATTTCTGTAACTTTTATTCCGCCTAGTCAAAATGTAATTACAGATATCTTGAATTAGAGTTTTGACTAGGCGAAATGACGTTGCAGATATCTGTATGCAAATTAGGCCCGCATCACACGAGCGTGTTCTTCTAATCATTCGGATAATTGTCTCTCAGTTTAATTTTCTGTTCTGCGTGTTTGGGTTTTGCTTCAGAATTTTATTTTTTTAACAAACACAAAAATATCTATTATTTTAATTTTCCATTTCTGTGTTTGCGCTGGCGATTGGATCGTACCATTATCGCTGGGGTGGAGGTGTACACAGTGGCTAAGCCAGAGGAGCGTCCGGGTGCCATGCCAATGCTACTTTCACTCCATCCAATAATTCACTTCCCGTTAATCGCCGTGTTTATTTCGCCGTGTGGCAGCGCAACAAATTATTAAAAACAAAGTTTACGAGAATATTAAAATATATTTGCAAATACGATATATTTGGCTGATATCTAATTGTCTTCCCGTGGACTGAATAAAGTTATATAGTAATATATTGGCCTTTCTTTGTCTGTATTCAATGTTTTCATTGCCAGCCTTGAATTGAAAACGTAACGCGCATACTCACAGATAGCGCGTGCACAGCCAGAGCTTTAAACGAGTGCATGTTTGCGTCTTTTTTGGCTTAAACGGTCAAATGCTCTAATGTTGAAATAGCTGTCTTTGTGAGTACTGAGTATCATAGTAATCAATGGGTTACTGCGTCTTAAACGATTGTATTTTATTGCATTCGGTCTTATAATAAGCCTAACTGTGTCTTTGTCATTAAGTAATTAAATAAGAAAAGACTGACTAACTTCTGTAACTTCATAAAAAAAGATTATATTTTTACTTTTTAAATAAATTACTTTTTTGCCAAAAAATCCTTTGTGTCGAGCTCTGCTATCTGAAGTATCATGGAGTTTAGATCTCCTGAACAAGTTACTGCAGTTAAAATGAGATATCTTTCTTCTTTTGTTTAGAGCTATTGTACATTATGTTTACATCAAGTAATGCATATAGGAATATATATCTAATGTGGCATAATGTGAAGTGTAATTTTTTGACACATTGTTACACATCTTTTTTTCTATAGACTTCCTTGGCCACCCGATTAAAAAAATTCTAGTCCCGCCACTGGGCGTACAGTGCTGGCTACTACTGTTGAGTTCACATGAATCATATACAGTGGTGTTAAAAAAAATAGCAGTGCAACATCAGTAACCTAAACCATTGTTATTATTAGCAGTATTTCTGCATTGGAAATGATTTACAAACAGATGTAGTATGTAATAGAAAAACAATAGACCCATTTGTAATCATATCCACACTACTTGTTCAGAGTTGTTCAGAGACTTATTTATTGAAAGTGGTGTGATCAAAATAATAGCAGTGTTAATTAGAAAATGAGTTCATTCTGTGAAAACAGCTTCTTTTGTCCTTTATTAAGAAATAGAGGAAGCAAATGTTTCGCCCATTGTTAGAAAAAATATCTGTTGCTGAGTTTTACTGAAAAGTAAAACGTTTCGTTCCAAACATTGCTCAGAGGAGCAATGCAATTTGATTAAAAAGTTGATTTGAGAGGGGAAAACGTATAAAGAAATGCAGCAAAATTGAGGATGCTCAGCTAAAATTATCTTAAATTATTCTAAATGGCAACAAAAACCCAAAGCACATGGAAGAAAACAAGCAACTACTGTTAAAACAGATCAATGAATAGTCAAGATGGCAACGATTCACCCTTTTATTACCGTTAGAAAGATCAAAGATGATGATCTGTACTGTGACAGTCACCTATTGAAGCTATTTGCAAGAAGTCCCAGTAAAGCACCACTGTTGAAAACAAACATCTGCAGAATTACATCAACACATCAACTGGCCCAAAGAAAAATGGTGTGACATTTTGTGGCCTGATGAGAGTAAAATTTTTCTTTTTGGAGTCTAGACAGAACCTCAGGCGACCCCCTGGTACTCAATTCAAGCCACAGTACAATGTAAAGACAGGTAAGCATGGTGGTGTAAAAGTCATGGTATTGGGATGTTTTTCATACTACCATGTTGGTCCTATTTATCGTATACACGGGAACATGGATCCGTTTGAATACATCAGAATAGTTGAAGAGATTATGTTGCCCTTTGCAGAAGAGGAAATCCCCCTAAATGGGTGTTTCAACAAGACAACAACCCCAAAAACAGGTTATGGAGTGGCCAGCCCAATCCTCTTATCTCTATCCCATTGAAAACTTGTGGGGTGACATTGAAAATGCAGTTTCTGAAGCAAAACCTAAAAAATGACAAGAACTGTGGATCCTGGGCTGAAATATCTGTTTCTAGGTGCCACAAGTTGGTTGACTTGATTGTACACAAATGTGCAGAAGTTATTAACAACAATGGTTATGCAACTAAATATGAATAATTTAAAGTAAAGTTAAATCTTAAACAATTTCTTCAGTTTTAAGGGGTGGTTTTCCAGACAGAGTTTAGACTTTAGGCTTTAGTTATATTAGGGCATTTTACAAACAAACCTTACAAAAGAAATATGGTGTGCATCTTAATACCGGGCACTGATATGTGTTAAGATATGTCAGTGCAAGATGCTTTCAAATTAAGACAATTCAAACATGCATTTTAGTCTGGGACTATAAGCCCTCTCTGTAAGTGTCTACAGAGAAAAATGCAGACACTGCTATTTTTTACAAATAAAATGTTTTTCTTTGCTTTCCTTTAAAAGAACAAGAAAGACTTGATCCATTTTGTTAATGGTTTGATTTTGAATTGGATGTGTATTTTTTTCAATACATTTTAAAGGTTTTTGCTTTTTACACTTTTATTAATACACTGCTATTTTTGCACTGTAAGTGTGATTCGTTGGTTGGTAGAAGAGCTGGTAATGGATAATACACTGTGTAGATCAGTGGTTCTCAAACTGGGGGCCGGGGCCCCCAGGGGGGTCGCGAGATGGTGCCAGGGGGGCCCCAGCTTTATGACATTTTATAAAATACATTAATTTATCATGAATTCTGTGAAATTAAACCTTAAAAAAATAAGGCTACTAACCAACAGCACTAATTTGTATAATTTAATGTTTTGTTTAATTAAAATGTGAAGTTTTAGAACTGTTTTTGTCATAAATTTTCTTTTGGGGGGCCGCGAAGGAATGCACCATACACAAAGGGGGTCGCATGCTGAAAAAGTTTGAGAACCACTGGTGTAGATATCTCAGATATTAATATGGCTAGTAAATTAGCCAATAGGTCACGGCGTAAGCATTCGCGGCTCATACCCTAATAAAGTTCATTAAAAAGGAAAACAAAAGTGAAAGTGACATGGTTGTCGAGTATGGAATGCATAGTATTGACCACATACACACGCCTGTGCGCGCGCGGAGCAGTGGGCATCCAGTGCCCGGGGAGAAATTGGGGTTAAGGTACCTTGCGCAAGCCATGAGACTCGAAACGGTAATTTTCAGGTTACAAGTCCAACTCGCTACCTCGTAATATTTCGGGGTAACATGATTTAACATTTCGAGCCATATTATACAGACTGAACTGCGGCAGATAAGTTATCCATCACGTCTCGAGTGAATAAACTTACTGCCAAGGACGTTATCGCCATCTACTGATAAAAACCAAAACGGCAACCGAGGTCCTATAGATAAATGATAACATACTGACATTATTATTATTAAAATATATTTAATAAATGTGTAATATACATAGAGGAGATAAATATGGTCAGAGCAGGTAAGCCTATTAACACGATAGCGCTGTGGGTGCGTGACCGGCAGTAGACCCCCGGCCATAATGGTACGATCCAAACGCAAACAAACAGAAGTCATTTTTTATTTGTTTTTTCCAAAACCTGAAATTCTGAAACAACAAACTAAACACGTATAATTGCAAATTAAGACAATTATACTTTTGTGAACAATTGAAAATGATACATTTTGATACATTTTGATGGTGCAAATTGAAAAAAAAGAACTGCAAAGCGTTAAACGGGCCCGTCATGCACAATAGTTTGCACTAGTCATAATGACGTTTGAGATATCTTTAACTTTCATTCTGCCTAGGCAAAACTGAATTACAGATATCTGCAATTGTCATTTAAGATGTGTGACAAGTTGAATGTCGTTTTCAATGACGTCATTGCAGATATCTGTAATTCAGTTTTGCCTAGGCAGAACTGCATTACAGATATCTATATCTCTCGTTTCGACTAGTCACAATTACGTTACAGATATCTTGAATGACAATTCCAACTATCCAAAATGTAATTACAACTAGTCAGAAAGACGTTGTTGATATCTACAATGTTAATTCCAGATAGTCAAACTTAACTTTTAAATGTTAAAATGGCTTGCGATAGTGGTTCATTGCAAGGACTTTTCGAGTCTGAAGCAAGCATCGAAGGTTCGGTGTCAAACGTAACATCACTAGTTGCACGGCGACGTCACTAACTGGTTGCGCGCGCAACCGAGAGGCAGAAAGAAGAGAAGTGCATTGTGTTGTATGCTAGTAGCGGTGTAACTTGCATGTTTTTGGCTTGTGGGAGTAAACCTACGCTGACACAGGGAGAACATGCATATCCTAGTAACATGTGCTACAAACTAGAAACATTTTGATTGATTACATTAAAATAATATAGCCTGAATGTTAGATATAAACATGATAATGGGTTTCTCTTTCCCTGCCAAATAACGAGTTTTTAGAGCAATATATATTACCACTATCATCCACTAAGTGGCGCTCTTACCCAACTTATAAAACACTAACTTTGTGAAAATCATAAAAAATTAAAAGTTAAAAGTAAAGAATGATGATGACATTATTTGTAAGTTTTTATTAATAATATGAATACTCTAATCAGTGAAATGACACTGTATTTAGAAACAGTTTTTATTGTAAAATGGTGATGAAATATTGAAGCAAAATCATTATAAATTACAGTTTATTAACAACAATTATATTAAAGTTAAGATAGCTTACCCGAATATGCATTGCAAAAAAAAATCACAGGGTTAGTTAATTTTAGGACATTTTCTTCACTTCTAAAACATATATTCAATGCCTAATTTAAAATACAATTAAAAACAAAACGGAAAATGTATATACAGTGAACAGAACATTAGCCCATTAATTTCTATAATCTTTTGATGATAAATAAACTCCACCGAAGCTTCAGACGCCAGTTCTAAAAATGACCGCGTGAGGGCGCTTTGGAGGCGCTTATGTGCGTTGGTTGCTATTATTCAAACCTCCGCGGAAGTACTGTTTTATAAGTGTCAGATTTTGCAGATAATTTGTTTAATCAATGCGTAATTATATTGTGGTAGCACGGACTGTTATATGTTGTAATCGACAAGATATATTAACTTTTATGTTTTTTTCAGTAGTAGAGGAAGGATGTTCCGATTGGTCGATGTACTGTTTGTCCCGCCTCTCCTACATTGTGATTGGACAAAGGCGATTTACAGCGCGCCACTTTTGATAAATACACATTATTAGCAGGATTAGGATAACAATTGTTTTACAACGCATCTTAAAAAAAAACGTTTTAAAATGTATAATATAAAAATAAATATGTATATTTGATCTGGAATATTATTTATTTTATAAAAAATCATTTTAGCCAATGGGGGGCCTGCTCCACCGCAAGTCGTCATTTTCTATCTCTATAATAAATGTTGCTGATTTTACTTTAAAAAAAAATGGATCTTGCGAATACAAGAAAAAGTTAATCTCTGAAAAATAATTCATTGCAGTTCAGTGATGACTATAATGGCTCGATCTTATATCTTCTCTCTGTATTGTGCATTTAAATCAGGAATCTTTAATAAAATCCGGTCTGATTTTATACCATTCAGTGTGGTTTTGCATTTACAGGGGTTCTCAAAGTTTACATTCAAAGGTCCAAATCTGAATTACCGCTACATCCAAAAGCCAGGGGGCGCTCTCGGGCAGAAACTTAACATGCGAAGAACCAGACACACGCAGCTCCAGGAAATTAAGGATATATTTATATTGCTGTTCTTCAAACCTTTTCAGGTATTTTCATGATGATAAAGAATATGTATAAAGATTATGTTTGACGAGTGTTGCTTTTTCAAATGCATGTTTTAAACGACTCAAACCAACAGTGATTTCAGATCGATGAGGACTTACTGATCAAAAGCCGTAGTACATGAAGTAGCTGTGCATAATATCTGGGTGTGATGGCAACAGTGTCACACAGGAAATTTTTAAATAACTTGTTTTATTTTCGGACCAGGAATACTCTTAAATCTAAAAAAACCAAACTAATTGTTTACAAGTTTAATATGCATTTTTAAAGTAGCAAATGCACACATTTATCAGTCACATATAAATGAATGCACTTGTAATATGAAGTGGACGCGGGTCCGGATCAAGTTCCCGTCGGGTCCGGATCCGGACCGGAGTCCGGACTTTGAGAACCCCTACAGTATAAAATACACTGTAATCTGTTAATCATATGCGATGCTGGCAATATTGGAATTTGCAAATGTAAATTTTTGTTATTTATATTTTGAAGTTCTCTATTAAAAAAAAAATCACAGGGTTAGTTAATTTTAGGACATTTTCTTCACTTCTAAAAAACACTCACTACAATGTCTAATTTAAAATACAAGCAAAAACGAAACGAAAAATGTATACAGTGAACAGTACATTAGCTCATTAATTTCTATATAACAATCTTGATGATAAATAAACTCCACCAACGCTTCACACGCCAGGCGCTGTTCTAAAAAATTCCCGCTTGAGGGCGCTTTGGAGGCGCTTATGTGCGTTGGTTGCTTTTATTTAAACCTCCGCGGAAGTACTGTTTTATAAGTATCAGATTTTGCAGATAATTTGTTTAATCAATGCGTACTCATAGTGTGGTAGCGCGGGCAGTTATATATTGTAATCGACAAGATATATTAACTTTTATGTTTTTTCAGTAGTAGAGGAAGGATGTTCCGATTGGTCGATGTACTGTTTGTCCCGCCTCTCCTCCATTGTGATTGGACGGCTGGATAAAAGCGACTTTACCGAGGGCCACTGCCACGTTTTGATAAATACACATTATTAACAGAATAACAATTGTTTTACAAAGCATCTTAAAAAGTAACGTTTTGAAATCTATAAGAACCTAAATTAATATGCATATTTGTTGTGGAATATCATTTATTTGATAAAAATCCTTTTAGCCAATGAAGGGCCTGCTCCACTGCAAGCTCCGCCTATGCCTGCATTGAGCTGCAAGTATTAGAAAGTCGTCATTTTCTATCTCTATGATAAATATTGCTGATTTTACTTAAAAAGATGCATCTTGTGAATACAAGAAAAAGTTAATCTGTGAAAAATTATTTATTTCACTTGAGTGATAACTATGACGGTCTTATATTGAGGATCTTTGCACATTTCTCTGTATTGTACATTTAAATCTTATTAAATTAAAGTGTTTTTGCATTTACGGTATAAAGACACTGTTATCTGTTAATCATGTGTGACCCGTGCTGGCAAGATGAGTCAAAATTAGCAATTATTTTTATAAAAAAATGATCCAAGAATAAAAATGTTCTGCTTGTATGTTTATCTTCCTGTAGCAGGTGATTTGTAGGGATATTTAAGGTATATATGGGGTATTGCAATACATAATATGAATAGTCTATAATAGATAACTGTATACTGTATATTGGTTCGATAAGAGGGGAAACCCCAGCTAAAATAAAAAACAATAGATACAGATGCTCATTTACTGAAATAATGTCTAAGAGGTGTTCATCTGTAGTTTTTTAGTTTTTTTTTTTAAATAAATTATTGCATCAACAACAACAAATTTTACCTGTCTTAAAATGTTTAACACATGTGGCTTTGCATAATTTCTAAACATAGATTTAATCTATTGCAAATATGCAATTATAGCCTTGATAAAAAAGAAAAGTAATGGGGAAAAACATGTTTGATAACTGACGTTAGTGCTTAAATTATGTCTTACAGGGAAGGAAAAACAAATCATGACACTTTCTCACATTATTCTGAAAATTAGAGGGGTGCGAGGGGCCTCCAACACTTCAAATATCTAGAACCGGCCCTGGTCTCTTGAGATACTTAGAAATCCCACCGGAAGCAGATCATCCAGGTATATCTGTTACACAAACTGAAGACAAATTTCACAAGTTAAACAACTTGTTGAAAATCGTCCTTGGGTGGCACTTCATGAAGGGTCGATAAAAGAGAAAACTTATTTGTTATTCATTAATGCTTTTGCCAAATGTTGGTGAAATAAATTTTCGATTACATTTTTGTTGCTGTGTGCTTACTTTACGAAACCGTGCCAAGTTTACTGTGAAAACAGCATGTGTTTAAAATACCCCACACCCCCTACACTTCATCCATATTTTATCTGATTAAGTGTCGTCAGATTATATAAACATTTCGCTAATTCATTATGGCTGATAACAAGTTTCTGTTTTTTCTTTAAGATCAGAGCTTCTGTTTCCTGTCCTCTTAGTAAAATGGCTTCAATCGAGGAGAAATGTCAGATTTCAAACCGACTTCAGATGACAAATGCTGTCCTTGCAAGGGTAAGAAGAAAGAATAAAACATAAAGGCTATGAGGAGAAATCATGAACAAATCAATCAATATCTGGATTCTTTGTAAACGTGTATAAAAGATTATGTGAAAGTCAGATGACAACTAAGATACGGCTTATTGATCTGTGATCAAAATCTAATAAAACAAGAGTTTTAAAACAAACATTAAATGAAACATAAATGTTGTGTTAATGGATCTTGTTGTTGATTTTACTTAAATTTCATATTAAGAGAAGTCAATCACGCATAAGTGCTGTTATATCATCATATAGATATTCAAATATCACTAAAATCATGAAGTCATTTGTTTTCTATCTTCAGGTCAGAATGGGGTCAATCTGTATAATAGGACTAAACTTTTCCTGCTGGTTTTGTCCGTCTCAGTTAATTTCTTCTTGGAAGTCTGAGCGCTCTTAGGATGAATTGTAAGTACTCCTAAACAACATCCTGAATTACAACAAACAGACGTGTGTAGTCTGTGTACATGCATTGACATAAAAAGGGGTTTGAGCACCTCGAGAGAAAGTATGTTTTATTTTACAGTATACTATTAACACTATATATGCATGTAAATGATGTAGAAGTGATGTGTTTATTAAAAATAGAGAGTATGAACTTTCGTTTGATATTTTCTCCAAGTTATTTTGCACTTTTTTTTTTGTGTGGGTTTTAAGATTCAAACATTTTCATTTCCTCTTATTTTTAGTGTCTTCATCAGATCCTGACAGAGAACTGATGGAAAACTACAGCAGAATTCAAGAGCATCTCTCTCCTTATCATGGTAGGATTTTAGTTTTAGACAGTTAATGTTTCTATGTCACATGATGCATACAGTATCAGTTTGTGATCATAACTGTATTTAACACCTTATAATACAAGTTATTTGAATCATTTCTTTGTTTTCATTTAATTAATAGATACTCAAGGTTAACTGATTTAACTATTTGCTACTTGTGTTTTATTTCCTTGGGCATTTATGAAATCTGCTTAAATGTAAAAATATTATTCATCAATATTCTTTTCACTTTAAACAACTCCACACTTCTGCCTGCACCATACACATCAAATATTAATGTTAACCCTTTATATGCCAGTTAGTTTACATTAACCCATTTTTCTTAACATAAAAAACTAATATTTTTAAAATAATAATAATAATAATTTTGAACTACCATTTGATTATTATGATCGGTCAAAGATTGCAACATAGATTTTGATACATTGTTATTTTTTGAACAGTGCGGATTTTACCCCCTTACCACTCAGACACAATTTATTTTACACACAAATGCCATTTTTCACATCAAATGCTTATCTTTTCAGTAGCAATGCGCCTGCAGAATTTTTTTAAATCTGTTGCATGGATGGAATGGTAAAAAGTAGCGCCACCAGGTGGAAAAGTATAAAAATCAGATTAAACTGTACTATTATTATAATGTCTGATGAGGTTGAAGATTTCATGTCAAGTAATCTTAGATTATTCCTCCATACAGAATTTATCCAGACATTTCATATGGTGTTGCTTTCCACTCTTCAGTTCACTTTAATTTAAAGAATGAGGACAATTATACATTTATACAAAATTTATTTTATTAATAATGTTAATACTCTTATCAGTGAAATTTTATTATAAAACAGTGATCAAATATTGAATCATCCTTAATCATAATGAATTCCAGTTTATAAACAATAAAGTTAAGTTATCTTACCCAGTGTTGGGTAAGTTACTCAAAAAAAGTAATTAATTACTAGTTACTAATTACATCTTCAATCATGTAATTAGATTACTTTACAAATTACTCTCTCCAAAAAGTAATTAATTACTTATTACTAATTACTTTCTAAATTCTATTAGTACATGATACAAGAATAGGCTTGAAATAGGCTAGAAAAAATACGATATAAAAGTACATAAATTATTCTGGTCCCACTTTATAGGGGTCCAATTCTCTCTATTAACTAACTTTTAACTACTTTTGCCTCAATATACTCCAACTACTCCTTATTAATAATAAAGAAGTTGTTCATTTTAAGTATTGGTAGAAATGGGAAGAGTTAAGGATGTAGAATAAGATTTTGCAGAATAAGGTATTAATATGTGCTATTAAGTATTAATAAACAGCCAACATCTTATTAATATTAATGCTAATATATAGTATTTAGTTACATCAGAAGTAACTGTAATTAGATTACAAGAAAAACAAGAGTAATCCCTTACTTTACTTTTTCAAGGGAAAAGTAATTAAATTACAGTAACTAATTACTTAGTAACTAGTTACACCCAACACTGATCTTACCCAAATATGCATTGCAAGAAAAAATTACAGGGTTAGTTAATTTTAGGACATTTTCTTCACTTCTAAAACACAACAAAATTCAATGCCTAATTTTAAATACAAGTAAAAACTAAACAAAAAACGTATATGCAGTGAACAGAACATTAGTCCATTAATTTCTTGAGGATAAATAAACTCCACCGAAACTTCAGTCGCCAGGCGCAGTTCTAAAAATGACCGCGTGAGGGCGCTTTGGAGGCGCTTATGTGCGTTGGTTGCTATTATTCAAGCCTCCGCGGAAGTACTGTTTTATAAGTATCAGATTTTGCAGATAATTTCTTTAATCAATGCGTACCCATATTGTGGTAGCACGGACTGTTATATGTTGTTATCGACAAGATATATTAACTTTTATGTTTTTCAGGAGTAAAGGAAGGATGTTACGATTGGTCGATGTACTGTTTGTCCCGCCTCTCCTCCATTGTGATTGGGCGGCTGGGTAAAAGCGATTTACAGATGTCCACTTTTGATAACACATTATTAATTTATTACCAGAATAACGACTGTTGTACAAGCATCTTAAAAATTAACGTTTTAAAATGTATAAGAACCAAAATTAATATGTATATTTTATGTGGAATATAATTTATTTTATAAAAATGACTTACCAGGGTGGAGGCCCCTGGGCTTGAATACATTTTGGGCCCTACACTCTCAGAATAAAAGGTACAAAAGCTGTCACTAGGATGGTACCCTTTAATTGGGTCCTAATATTTACTATTTAGGTACAGATATAGGTACATTTGTACCCATTACATGCACTCTTTAGGTACAAAGGTACTATTTGAAAGGGTACCACCCAGTGACAGCTTGTGTAAATTATCTTCTGAGAGTGCACATACAGTAAACAACCTAAAATAAATAATATATCATAGAACTATATTTTAGGGAAGTTTCCCCACAGGGTTTAGATTAATCCAGCACTAGGCCTATTTCTAGGTTATATTAGGGCATTCAAGTAGTTTTTACAAACAAACCTTACAAAAAACATTACTGGTGTGCGTATTGAGACAATGTTAAGATATATCAGTGCAAGATGTGTTTAAATTAAGACAGATCAAACATGCATTTTAGTCTGGGACTAGGATAAGACCTGACTAGGAAACTGCCCCTATATCTCTAAAGCAGAACATAAGCTCAGTCTAAAATAAAATCATGTATTTTTAGGGCTGTCACACATTCAAATTAATCATGCACATTAAAAATACCCCATAACAACTTTAAAATCATTGTGTTAGACTTAGCTTAAGAAAATAAAAATAAGGCTTGATAAACATTCACCAAGTTATTACACACCATATAATGTTATAAACATAATCAACAAGTGTATTTTTTTGCAAATAGCGTACAAGCGGTGCAGTGTTTAAGAATGAAAAAGTAAAGATTTTAGGATGTTATTTAATAATTATGAACAGACCATCATGTAATATTAGACACCAAAAACAAAAGTGGAGAAGATGATAATTTTTGCGTCTGATATGAACGTAATACATTAAAACCAAGAAAGTAAATATAAAAATGAACACTTTTCAGAAGTTTAAACTGTGATTCTGTTAAGCACAAGCAAACATGCTGAAAAAGAAACTACAGTGGATTATATCAAAAACCATCAGGACATCAACATGGCCATAATTTAGTGAATCCTCACCTCCAGATGAAGTAATAAACTGGACTGATGATTTAAATGTTGACATAGTCATATGTGCGTTGTTAACTCTCCGGATTTTGTTATGTTTCGTAGCTCTGCTTCACTCGTTTATTTCTCCACAGAAACTGTTTGGTTACAGTGTCGCGTGAGCTGCAGACTGCGAGCAGATTGGATTTCATTTGGCGCTACGCAGACCGTTTGGTGATGTCAAAGTACCACATGAATACACCCGTCTGCTTTACAATCACTTTTGCGCCGTGATAATTTGATTTCATATGATGATCGGATCGCGCAGTGCCGCATGAAGTCAAATGCACCAAATAGCCGACTGTATATGAGGTTAAACCCGCCAAAGTAGCAAGTGGAGCATGCGAATGGTGAGTGATTCAGATGTCATTTTATGAATGAAAGTGTCAACCCAGCTAGCAAAAAGTCGTCTATTGGACGTTGAGTAGACGTAAACCTTCAACGTCTAATTTTGGTCCACTGAAGGTTGAAAATGAAAATTGAAAAGACGTCAAATTTGTCCAACTTTTCAACGTTGAAAACAGGTCAATCTTCAACGTCTAATTATGGTCCAGTCAGTGAAGGTTGAAAATGAAAATTGAAAAGACGTCAAATTTGTCCAACTTTTCAACGTTAAAAACAGGTCGATCTTCAACGTCTAATTATGGTCCAGTGAAGGTTGAAAATGAAAATTGAAAAGACGTCAAATTTGTCCAACTTTTCAACGTTCAAATCAGGTCGATCTTCAACGTCTAATTTTGGTCCATATTCAATCTTTTCAATGTTGAAAACAGGACCACATTAACATACCAAATAACATTTTATAAAATGAAACAAAGCTTTAAAGGGTTATAAGAACTTTAATAAAACAGCACATTTTAAATAGTGCAAACAGTCAAGTAACCAACAGATTTCACAGTCTGCAATAAACAGGTCGGTCCAGTAACCAACACAAAGTGCAATAAACATATACCAACACAGATTTCAGAGCGCAGTAAACATAGGTCAGTCCAATGCAATGAGCCAGAGGTTTTCGAAGCTGTCCTGGAGGACTACTAGTACTGCACAATTTGCATGTCTCCCTCATTAGACACACCTGGTTTAAATTTTCAGCTCATTAGTAAAGACTGCAAGACTTGAACTGGGTGTGTAAGGTAACTGAATGAGGTGTGTCAAAAAAGGGAAACATGCAAAATGTGCAGTACTAGTGGTCCTCCAGGACAGCTTTGAAAATCCCTGCTATGAGCAGTCCAGAGCTTTCTGTAATCTGGCGGTTGGTTGGGCTTCTCTCTGTGATGATGGGTGGAAGATTTGCGTCACATTCACCTGCCTCTTCGCTTCTTCTTCTTTAAGTTTTATGGCGGTTGGCAATACATTTTAATGGTGCATTACCGCCACCTGGTGGGGTGGGGTAGTTATATCATGAATCCTCATTGCACCTCAATCGCAGTTTCAAATTTTTTATAACTTTGACGTAATATGTAAAACTCTTTACATTTACTTAAGATAATTGTAGAAATGAGTGAAGAGTCCATGATAAATCCAAACCAGCCGTATTTATTACATAAACATCTGTAGTGTATATTAAATTTACAGCTTACACAGCCACAGGCAACAAACCGAAACTAAACATTTCAACCCGGCAGGGGAATATAAAACAGCGCCAACAGGATTCATCCGCACTTCCACTAGTACGGTGTCTCTCAGTGTCCATAGAGTACGCAAGCGCAATCATTAACAAGAATGATCTACAATAATAATAAACATGGTTTGGTAATTTGTATTCTCCGTTGTTTTAGCATGTATAACAGATTATCTAGCTGTCTTAGATTATGAGTTGAAAACGTGGTCAGTTGAAAACACGTAGTCAAACAGTCCAGCCAAAACTACTTAGTTGAAATCACGTCTTAACCAGTCCAAGGCGGAACGACTTGTTTTCAACCATATTTCAACGTTGAAAGACCGTAATTGTTTACTGGGAAAGGTTTGTCACACACTATTAAGTAGGCTATCCTCATGCTTTTTTAAATGGGTATACGGAAATCCTTGACCATTACTAGTGGATATACTGCATATACCGGCGTATCACGTAAGATGAACGTTACAAACAAAGAAGAAAAAACTGAGTTACAAGACCATAGCCTACTCTAGTAATCTTTTTCATACTGAGCGCTTCATTTTCGCGTTGCTCTTTCTCGTTATCCATAAAGCTCATTCATGACTCCCATTTCGCGTATTGGCTATTGTACTAGCATCTGGGTTTCAAAAGCAGTAAACTCAGCGCGTCATATTCAGAACCAAGATGACTGACATATATATATTAACGAATTAAATGCAGTACCAAACATTTCTGCACCAACCAATAGGCTGTGAAATAAAAAATGAAAACTACTGAACAAATCAAACGAACGCAAGCAAGCAAGCAAGCAAGCACGGAGGCCCCTATTGGCCGGGGCCCCTGGGCTCAAGCCCACTCAAGCCCAATGGTAAGTACGGCCATGGTGGTCTCAAACTCCCGGCCCGCCCTCCCTCTCTCTGCTGCGGCCCGCGTCATCTTTCAACAATATAACGTAATCTGGCCCGCGGAAAGATTTTTTATTTCAATTCGTTTTTTTATAAATGTTTAAGGGTTCGGTCAAACAACGCGAGTTAAAACGAGTCAAGGCGTTTCTTAAAGTATGTTTACTTTTCAAAGTGCTTGCTTGGTAGCGGAGGTTGCGCAGCGTGGGGTCGCTACGCAGCCACGAGCGCGCGCTCCGTGAAGCGAGGGTAACGGAATGCGTGATCGGATTTTAATTCCTCTCGCGTCAATCATATCATGATTGTCACAATGCGATCAGTTCATCTGATCGCGACTTTGTAGTGTTTGTCCAGAGAAGATTTGTTACTTCCGGGTGGATACTCTGTTACTCAGAGAAGAGCTGCTGTGGGGTTATTACCGTAGTTCACATCAAGTCACAGCTTCTAATGGAGACACCGCAGTGGGAGATGTACTGCAACAGTTTAATATTAAACTACGGATGAGAAAATTACCCATCAAAGTGCCCAGGTTAGGAAAAGAGGAAAGATGAGGAGAAATTACAGAGGATAAAAGTATGTACACTTACAATGAAATATATATGAGGTATAATACATTAAATACATAGAGCAGTATTATTTATTTTTACTGTCCAACTAGCTTATGTAACATTGACTACCCATCCAAATGTTTTAGGATCACTTTCTTATTAATACTTTTCTAAATATAATAGCAAATTCATTAAAACGGTGGAATAACAAAAAAACATAATGAAGTCAATACTATGGCTAAAAACACTCCAAAATAAATAAAAACAGAAACACTTAATGTTGGTACATTTTTTTATAATAGTTTATTAATGTATAGGAATTAAATTTGTTAGTTTTAATAGGCCTTAGTTATTTAAAGGGGACATATTATGAAAATCTGACTTTTTCCATGTTTAAGTGCTATAATTGTGTCCCCAGTGCTTCTATCAACCTAGAAAATGTTAAAAAGATCAACCCAATAACTTTGTTTTGGTAAACCATTTTCTGCAAGCATGTGAAAAAATAGGTCATTGTAATTTGGCCCTTATTGTGATGTCAGAATAAGGTAATACCGCCCCCTTTATCTGCACTATCCAACCACAGCACAACCATTTAGTATGGAGAGAAAGAGAGAGATAAAATATTTGACAGCACAATTGAGTTTCAATTGCAACAAACCACCATCATTGTGATCAGTGGTTGCACTTCATCCGCTCATTTGCATTTTAAATGACACACCCAAAACGGCACACTTTTGCTCAGACCTATTTTAGACTTAGTTTACATCTTTAAAAAAATCTCATAATATGTCCCCTTTAAGATAAGGTTAAGAAAATATTTACTTACTTTTATAAAATAATGTATATTAACAGACAAAAACCACTTTATATATTTTCAAGGATTATTTTAGAGTAATTTTTTTTTCAGAAATATTGTACTTTTTTGAACGTCAAAATAGCTCTGCAGCCCTCTGATAAAATGTCAGTCTCAGAAATGGCGCCAAGCCAGTTTGAGTTTGAGACCCCTGACGTAGACACCTCGTAGACTGAGCTGCCTATTGGAGCTGACGTATCGCGCGGCCGCCATCCTGGATGGGTCTCCAGTGCGCTCCCTTGCATTCATTTCTAATGAGGAATAATCATAACTGTAACTATCCACTGGCTATAGCTTAAATTCACTGACTCCACGTCTCATACTAATGTCCAATATCCAAGTTTATTTGTTGTTGTAACACCGTGAAAACTAAGACAAACAAACAACAACAGTTTTACAAATAACACCACAACAAACACACTCAATCCTTAAAATACAATAGATACATAAACAGTTCATTACCGTGTGCGCCTGATAACCAGCAGTATAATTCAGTTCAACTTATTCACGTATGTGTGCAATCATTCTTAATCCATACTGAACGCTAACGCGTCCGGGTTAAATAAGGAGAGGTCACGTGAACACGTCTTCCGGCACAACAACAAGTTAAACATGATCAATTTACACAAATTACACAATCCAAATACAATGACCCAATTCTTACATAGAATATATAATAAATACAAATCACATAAATGTATTATGCTTTTACTGACATCTCAGCGTCAGCTACACTCCCACCAAATGACCTTGATTCATTAAAACACAACACAAGTACATATCAATGGTAATTTCCAGGCAAAGGAGCTCACAGTACAAGATAAGAGTCACTAATTCAGTAATTCATGATCACTATATTCCTTTGTTAAAATTGACATGATACATCACTACACATCTGCAAATACAAATAAAATGATTATCAACCACTAGCATGTGTGTACCAGCAAGGCATGTATGTAAAATAAATCACCATCTCAGTCTGTGAAAAGGATCTTAATCTTTAGCCACAAGGACCACTAGCTTTTGAATAGGGCGCTCAATGCTTAAGGGCTTAGTGAGACGCTCACCCCTTTTCCCTAACATTCGGTCCCCAATCTGTATTGTAGCCTTCCGTACCAGTCCGTCATCATCCTTACAGGCTTCTAGAACTCTAGCCAACTTCCACTCATTTCGAGGAACTTCATCTTTTACAATCACAATATCGCCAACCTGGATGTTCCGTTTTGAAGTATGCCATCGTTGCCTGAGAGAGATAGTAGAAAGATATTCTTTCTTCCATCTACTCCAAAACTGTTCACACAAATATTGCACTTGCCTCCATCGTTTTCTTGTGTAGAGATCCTCCTTAACAAATGTGACCAGTCACGGAAAGTAGGGACACAAGTCGGATCTGGGGCATTTTGAGTTATTCACAGATTCTGAAAGTGAAGTTTCTAAGCTTTCCAACGATGTGTAACACGTGGAAATCTGATAAGATTTGGAGAAGTTGTGGCCATTTGAATATAGGAACTCAGAAATACTCAAACCGAGAAAATCGAGACGAAAGGGACTCTTCTTTCCAACTGAGGGAAACAATAGGGCTCATTTACATCTCATTTAGCTAAGCCATACCCCCTGTAAAGCCGTTTTGAGATACAGATGTTATAGCATGATATGTAGTTTTTTATAACCAAATAACAACATGCAAAATAAACATGACTCTTTTTACCTTTGTGGGGATCACAAGTCGAATCCAGTCTCTTTCAGATTATCCAATGACCATTTTGTCCACAAATGCGTATAATCCGTGAAATATAGATTACATCAGATTTCGCATGACCCGGCAAAACGTGACATTTTCACGTTGGTCCATACGTGAAATAGTCACGTATTTGCGTGATATAGGGTTGCAATCTGAAGACTATTTACAACGTAACATGTAAGGGTATATGAGATTACACTCCGTTAAACACATGAACCCGCCTTCAAAGTTTGTATTTAAAATAGGCAGGGAGGTAGTATCATAGATCATCCAAACAGCGCCGTCGAAAACGTGAAGTCCTTTAGGGATGTAACCAATCGCTCGCTCGTTCTTCCATCAGCCAATAACTTCATGGAAAATATTGCCTAATAGGTGTGTTCGACTTCATGCGGCGCTGCGCAGACCGATCGGCGGCTGACTTGAAGCAGTGCATTCCGGTTAGTACTTTTGTCCAACTTAAGCTGGCGCTGCAGGCACGTGATTGTGTCATATGGTTTTTAAGTACCGCGAGAGCGGTTCGAGATCAGCCGCCTGAGTTAGCCAGCGCAGTTCGCGAAGAGGAGCTGCACGGGCTGTAATGACGACACAGCTGTTTCATGATTGGTCGGATTCACCACATGACAACAATCACGTGTATTTCGTGTTTATTTTCACGCCCTCAGTTCCACAAATGCTCACAAATCTGTATTTTTATAACAGTTAAAGCTATTTTCATGTAGTCGCGATGTTATATTGTGTCATCTTCATCAAAATAAAATGGATAAAAACGTAGACCCCACTACATTGGTATTTAAATAATATATGCTTATGTTGAACTTTATTCTTGTAAAAACAGATGCTGTAAGCCTCTTCAGTTCCACTCATGCTCATACACGGACATTCAAAACAGTATAATTCACTTTTTATGTAGTTTACATCTTACAATTCATGTTTAATGCGATTTAGCAAGCAAACGGCACGTGATCAGCCATGCCTGACGTAAATGCAGCAAACTACGGGAACCACAGCGCGTCCGACTTCACGTCTCCGTTTTCAGCTCCTCCCCGCCTGCACGCGGCTAATCTCGCCGATAGGTTACATCCAGCCACAACCGATGTTGAACACACCTATCGCTGAGTAAAGTCGTAATTCTGCTATTTTTGACCAAACTGTATTTCCGATGCTTCAACACAATCTAACTGACCCACTGATGTCACATGGACTACTTTGATGATGTTTTTATTACCTTTCTGAACATGGAAACCATACATAGATTTTCAATGAAGGAGATAGAAAGCTCTCGGACTAAATCTAACGATAAAACATCTTAAACTGTGTTCCGAAGATGAACGGAGGTCTTCCGAGTTTAGAACGACATAAGGGTAAGTCATTAATTGCATTATTTTCATTTTTGGGCGAACTATCCTTATTTAGTAGTCACGCTGTTCCCTTTGGGGGCGGAGGCGAAAACACAAGCTTATACAGTATGTAAATATACACAGACAATGACGCCCCCCGCTGCAAGCTAGAATCTCCGGAAAAACAAGCCTATTTTAACCGCAAAATGTACGCTTTTAAATATACAAAAACTGCTATCTCAAACATGGAGAGGCTTCTTTGTGATCTCAACTAACAGATTCTGCAATAAAACGAAAATCACAAATTTTGAATTTCTCATTTTCTCGAAACATGTGCTGCCGACTTGTGTCCCTGGTTTCCGTGACGGGTCACAAATACACCTGGTTGGGGTAGGGGAACAGAGGACTTCATAGTGAGTAAGTGGTTAGGGGTTAGTGGTTCCAAGCTTTTGGGATCGCTGATGGTATCTACAGTGAGAGGACGGTTATTGATTATGTGCGCAAAGAGACATCAGTTAGTCTCTCAGCACACTGTGCCAGAACTGAATTCATGACACTTCTCACTGTTCTAATCTGACGCTCCCAAATGCCCCCAGCATGACTTGAACCAGGTGCATTGAAATGGAAATCACACTGCTTAGTTGCCAAATATGCAGCCACTCTCTCATTACTGACATCTTTCATAGCTTTCTCCAATTCGTTTTTTGCTCCCATAAAGTTGGATCCTTGGTCTGATCTAATGTGTCTGACTGCTCCAAGAATGGCTATAAAACACCGCAGTGCATTGATGAAGGTATCTGTTGTCATATCTTCCAACATCTCAATGTGCACAGCTCTGGAACAGAGACATGTGAAGAGGAGACCATATCGTTTATACACCTTGCGACCTTGCCTGGTATGAAAAGGGCCAAAACAATCCATGCCACAGTAGGTAAAGGGCGGAGAGGGATCGGTACGGTCAATAGGGAGATCTGCCATTCGTTGCTCTTCTAGTGGTGCACGAGCTCTCCTACAAGGGACACACTGCCGAATATAGTGGGCTACTGCTTTGCTGCCACCGATTATCCAATAACCATTAACCCTTAATTCGTTAAGGGTCTGACCTCTACCTTGATGTTGAACCATTTCATGATGGTGTGCAAGAATTAGTTGAGTAACAACACCATCTCTTGGAAGGATTGCAGGATGTCTCAATTCAAGAGGAGCAGATGCTCTCCTCAGTCGCCCTCCTACTCTCAATATCCCATCTTGCAGGAAAGGGTCGAGCTGGTGCAGTTGGTGATTACGAGGCAGCTTTCCAGATTTGTGGCTCAACATATCCAATTCTTCCTTGAAAGCATGATTCTGTGAGAGGTGGATCAGTGTGTGCGCAGCCTTCCTTCTTTCCTCCACACTGAGAGGTTCTGATGTCTTAATTCTCTATGCTAGTCGTTGAATCCGGGCAATTACATTCACAACAGTGGACCATTTTGAGAAGCGTAACAATTGTTTTTGGAAGTCCTCTTGTATCATAACCTCAGTTCTTAATGTGTAAACCACCTTGACCTCCGGGTCTCCCACCAATAGCTCTGATGTTCCTTGATTGGCCACTACTTCTCTCTCCCAAAGGAAGTGGGGCCCTGTGAGCCAAGTTGAATTGATAAGCTCCTCCACCTTCAGGCCCCTTGACGCATGGTCAGCAGTATTCTCCTCTGTATTGATGTAATACCACTGTTTTGGGTCTGTAAATTCCCGAATTCTCTGGACACGGTTAGCGACAAAGACATGAAATCTTCTGGCTTCATTGTTAATGTAGCCAAGGACTACCTGTGAATCTGTCCAAAAGTATTCCTTGTCAACTTTCATCTCCAATTCTTCATGCAGCATATTGCTCACAACAGCAGAGAGCACAGCTGCAGTTAGCTCCAACCTTGGAATAGTGACAACCTTTGTGGGTGCGACTCTCGCCTTTCCCATGATCAAGGCACAGTGGATCTTGTCTTCACTCACCAATCTGATGTATGAACACTGGCCATACCCATAACTGCTAGCATCAGAAAAATGATGCAGTTCTACTTGCAAAATTTTCCCAAAGTTTTGAGGCATGAGACATCTTGGAAAATCTGTATTTGTTCAAGATTTAATAAATCATTCAGCCAGCACTCCCACCTTGGTCTCAACTCGCTGGGTAGTGGTTCATCCCAACTGATTCCCTTTTGGCACATTTCTTGCAGCACTTTCTTTCCTAATAGGACAAATGGGGCCAGAAATCCCAATGGATCATAAATAGAAGCCACAATTGAGAGCATACCACGTCGTGTAAATGGCTTCTCACTTAGAGAGACTCTAAAAGAGAAGGAGTCATGCTCTACACTCCTAAGACACTTTGCACGGGAAGGTTGTCATGATTCAAATCAACATTGCTCATTTTAGCAGCACGGTCTGACACACAGATGGACTCCAGCACCTCTCTATTGTTTGAAATAAATTTATGAAGACGTAGCTTTCCCTCAGCACACACATCTTGAGCTTCTTTTATCAGGTTAATCGGCACATCCACAGAGTCCACACTTATTAAACCATCATCCACATAAAAATAATTTCTGATGAATTTGGCAGCCAAGGGGAACTTATCATCATTCAAACTGGCAAGATGCTTCATGGCATAATTGGCACAGCCTGGAGATGAGGCCGCACCAAAAAGATGTACCTTCATACGATATTCTATAGGTTCTGTGCCCGTGTCTCCATTTTCCCACCACATAAAACGCAGATAGTCTCGATCTTCTTTGACTACATGAAATCTGTGAAACATCTTCTCAATATCGCACATGATAGCAATTGGATGTTTGCGAAATCTGCAGAGTACCCCGGTCAGTCCATTGGTAAGATCTGGCCCAGTCAACAGATGGTCATTCAAGGCTGTGCCTTCATATCTAGCAGAACAATCAAAAACTACCCTGATCTTTCCTGGTTTCTTCGGGTGGTAGACCCCTTGGTGTGGAATATACCAGACGTGTCCTTCCTCTGGTTGCAGCTCTGCCTTTTCAGCATCACCATCTTTAAAAACACCTTCCATGAATTTCACATAGTCATGTTGAAATTTAAGATCTTTATCAAATTTCCTTTTAAGGTGCTTTAACCGGACTTGTGCAAGTTTCTTATTGTCTGGGAGGTAGGGTCTTGCTTTAAAAGGAAGACGCATTTCTAGGTGGCCACAATCATTTTGATGCATACCTCTCTTTAAAATCTCCAGGAACTGAATGTCCTTTTGAGATATGCTTCTTTCACTTGTTCGAGTATCTGCAAAGTCCAATTCAAGCGCTTTGATGGCAGCAGATGGTGTTATAGCAGGGAGTTCTCTTACTGACACCCGGTGACATAGACCGGTTACATCCTTGGAGTTCAAACACTGAGATGCACTCCCTACAATACTCCAACCTAGGTCCGTTCTGATAGCATAAGGCTCGTAATCGCCACCAGTGATGACCTGCCTAGGCGCCAGTGCTCTGGAGCAATCATAACCAATTAAGAGCCCAACACCACAATCCATCAGCATGGGCATTTCATCAGCTATAGCTGCAAGATGTGTCCATTGTCTAGCTGTTTCACGGGTGGGGATATGCGCACGTTCGAGGGGAATAAAATCTTTTGAGTAGGCAGGTGGCAAACAGATAAAGTCATTTGAGGAGAATCCTCTAACTTTCAGCCCTTCAACTCTTTGGCTCTTCACAATCGCATCCTTTCCCATCATGGTGGAAAGTCTTAATTTTACAGGCTCCCTCACTGCATGCAACCCTTCACATATTTCTTGGTCAACAAAGGTATGACTGCTTTGCGTATCTAATAAGGCATACACCAACATTTCAGACTTTGTATTATGTGATGAGAGCCAAACTGGAACGATCATAGAGGTACTCCCTCCTCCTCCATTCACATAGCATGATGTTGAAGTCATATCCCTTTCAACTTGCAAGACTCGCTGTGAAGATGACTGGTCAACTACAGAACGTTCTTCATGCAAAAGGGTTGGATGGCGTCGCTTACATAATGCACAAATAGCTCTGTTTCTACAGTTCTTGGAATTATGTCCCCTCCTCAAGCATGCAAAGCATAGTTTGTTGTCAAAGACTAACTTTTTTCTTTCATCTGCAGATCTTTCTATCATTTTTTGACATTTATGTATGGAGTGGCTTTCTCCACAACATATACATTTGCCCAGAACAGAATCATTTGTCAGTGAGTCTCTAAGTTCCCTGGAATCTTGTAAGTCATCAGCATCATTGGAGCTGAAAGTAGCACATTCTGCATCTGAAGCCTTAACATCGGTGACAAATGTGTTTGCCCGTGACTGTTTGATTTCTCTTAACATCCTTTCATCAGAAGTCTTTAAAGCGTACAGTGATGATACCGGGTTGCATGCTATGCGTGCCTCCTTTGAGATGAATGATGCGAACTCGCTAAAACCAGGATAATCCTTGGCTTGGTCTAGTTGCTCTGTCACCAGGCGGTTCCATCTACTTGTCACCCAGTCAGGGAGTTTGGCTAACATCCTTTGGTTTTCCTCACCTCTCTCCCCTAATTTTTACCGGATTTTCACACGGTTTGAGTTGTTATAAGCGGCAGAGATTTAGTTATGATACAGGACGCTGTCACACATTGAAAAAAACTGCTTTCATCCTAAAATACTTTGTATTATGCTCTTTAAGTATGGCATATTGACCGAGGCAGACACCACTTAAGTATTTTACTTTCTACATAAAAGTACATTTTCAAGTATCTGTATTTTATCAGTGTTTTTCTTTGGAAAACTTATATTCCAAAGCATATTATCATAATTTTTTACTGCACTACATTTCATTATTTCAAGTTTTTGGTTTATATTTAAGTACATTAAACATCTACTTTTTTATTTTACTTAAAAAGTACTTTAAAAAAGTAAAAGTACACAATTTTATGTATTTTTTACGTAATTAGGTATTTTCTGTAATTAGTAAATTAATGTAAATTAATTTTAATATGAATGAATTGAGAATGAATTGGCTGTGAGAATTTTCATTCCAAAATGGCGGCCGCCCTACTGAAGCGCCATCTAGTGGCTGTTGCCAAAAATGAATCAGAGTTTCCCCTCTTGTTCTTCTATACGCTTTGCTACAGAGCTTTGACGACTCTGTCACAACAAAACCCTCCCGTTTTATAGCAACTTCCCATTGCCTCCCTAATGCCTGTATCACTGGGAAACCTTCAAATGTGAAGAAAAAACAGCGAGAGATCATGAGAGAGAGTACCAATTCCTGCTGAACATTGATATAATATTATATACGTGATCTCGAATCAATACTGCGCCGGTTACTGCAACCGTAAGCTGCACAAAATACGGGCATAGTTGCTTTCTTTCCGTTAACTCCGATTGACTCTGGTGCTAGCGTACAGTGAGGAGACCCATCCAATATGGCGGCGACGCTTGATGCGTTCCAGCACGTCATGAGGTGTCTACGTATATAATGTCTATGACCGAATGCGTCAACTAGAGCCGCCATCTTGAAACAGGGGAATCCCGCATCAGCGTCATTGTAGGCAATAGTGACACAGAAATAAAATCACCATAAATCGTCATGAATGCGATTTTCTTGGTTTTCTTTTGGTTGGTTTCAACAGCCGGACATGTATTTAGCATTGAGCCCAGAAAAAAAATTAAGTTTTGAAATTATGAAAATTAACTTTTTCTAACTAATGCATAGTGCTAATAGACCTAACATCCATACGCAGCACAAAAGTCTGGCATCGTCCATGAATTTGAAGTACAGGCGGAGATAGCAGCTTAACCTAGATACTTCCTATGACAAGACCCCTGTTCTAAGATGGCGGCAGTTTTGACGCATGCTCAGAACCCCAAGGCGACATCTAGTGTACATATCTATGGTTCTAATATAGATTTTATAATGAATAAAGTAAACTAACTCAAGTGTACAGATTGGGTCATGTGTTTAATTTACAAATTATTTTAAAATATGAATCCACGTTTACCAATTGTTCAGTTCCCATATTTGGGTATCCTGCTGAAAAAAAAATAGGAGCCTTCGAGATTGTAATGTTTCCATTAAAATACTATTGGGAACCATTAGCCTTTACCAATAAAACAAGTATAACATGATTTTTTGTGGTGTGTTTTGGGCATTATTTATTTCTGTAGGATTCAATTGGGGTTATATTGATTCCCATCTGCCAGAAAACATCTCACCCAACCATTCCATTACATACCAGTAAAGACCCGCAGAGACCCTAATAGTTTCCATTACAACATGATGCCCAACCCTGTTCCTGGAGCGCTACCGTCCTGCAGATTTTAGCTCCAACACCAATCAAACACAACTGAAGCAGCTAATCTAAGTGTTCAGGGTTGCTTGATAATTACAGACAGGTGTGTTGGAACTGAAGTCTGCAGGATGGTAGTCCTCCAGGAACAGGGTTCGGCATCCCTGCGTTACAACCAATAAAATTTCCATTATAACCATTATATTTATAATTATAATTAAATGGTTTCAATCAGTTTATAAAATCTGAAGAATTGATGTGATGTTTTTATTGTTTTTCTAGCAGAGTATTAATAAATAATTGACCTTAATGTAGTTTATTTTATAGTCAGATATCAGTTACTAATATGATCTTTTTAATCTTTTCTTTATTCCCTCTATAAAGAGACGACAGACTCTTCTACATCGGCCCCAGTAGGCAGTTCATGCGTCTAGTTGTCCTGTCAGAGGAAGAGAAGTTGTCTGTTCTCGAGGAGTGCCACAATAACCCTGAAACTGGCAATCAATGTGGTGTCAGAGGCACTCAAAACAGGGTAATAGACCCCTTCAAGGTTTGTAAACATTGAATGACTATCGGGTGCGCGCGCAGCACGGGGTCGAACTGTTTATACTATTTAGGCTTTATAATTTAATCTAACAGTGCTGAAAAATGATGACTTACCTTAAATGAAGTGAGCACTACAAACACAAGCCTCTTTGATCTTTGCATTGTCCCAGTCTGCACGTTAATTGCTTGCAGACGCAGATGTTGTATTTTTTTGTTTTTGAGATTCTGCATGAATCGCGAAAACTTAACGGAAGACCTGGTGCGATTTTTACAGCCCACGACGTAAGTAGGCATTTTTGACGATACCGAGTAATACGCAACTCAATCTGCTGTAATGACTTTTCTGACCCCGACATGCGCAGTGGGAACAGCCTGTGACGTGAACCGTGAAGGGGTCTATTGCTGGCTACTACTGGTCTACAATAATCCACGATGTAAAAGAATGGGTAAGATACTAGACTTATCTACTTCATCCAGTTTATTTTTTATCCAAGTATCTGTACTTAAGATCTGTTCCCACCTCCAGCTGTCAGATACCTTCTTCACAAAAGTTATGTTTATTGTCCTCACCAACCTTTTTCAACTGGCTACTTTTCTAGACATTTTGTGTTGCTTTTTAGGTGAGATCTCGTCACCGCTGCGTATTAAATGATCCCATTAAGACTGTTGTGCCAGTCTTGCATTCAATTAAGGTAAAATTTACAGTGTTTTGGAATACTGATGAAACTAACAAGCTAGTTTCAAGCGTGTGTGCAGTTTTACCAGCATTTGACTGATGCTAATTCTCTGCCATGCAGGTGAAAGAAGCTCGGGAGGTGCTTGGTTTGGATTTAATTGGACTGCTGCCAGAAACCGCACGCAGCAACAAGTATGTCCTTACCATGACCGACCTGTACACCAAGTGGGTGATTGCAGAACCCATGCAATCGAAGACAGCGGCTGAGGTGTCTGCAATAGTAACCACAAAGTTGTACTTGTTCGGCATGGTTAGGAAAATCATCACAGTCCAAGGGAAGGAATTTGTTAACAAGGTAGGAACAAATTTTTAACGTTTTTTCCACTATTCTTCTAGGGCTGTCAACAATAATCGATTCGGCAATGCATCGCAATGCAGGATTCAGCATCGATGCAGCAAAGTGCCATAATCGATTATGTCACTGTTTATTTTCTGGCCTCGAGTGGACAATAAACTTGTGAAGTTTCAATTACTTCCGGGGGCATAACAACAACAATCAAGATGGCTGAGGCGGAGAGAGATGACAGTGATAGATGGGTAAACAAAAACGCACCCATAATTTTCCATGGAAAGTGGACATATGGGCACATTTCGGATTCTACGAAGTTAATGGGAAACTAGACAAGACTTACGCTGTGTGTAAATTCTCATCTCAGGTATATAATTGTCTTAAAGCTGCTAAACTTCAGTTTTTGTTGAGAATAGTTGCACTTGACTGATAAAAAATTTGCATTGTTGTGTACAGTAGAATTCTGATGCATCGTAGAATCGAATCAAATTGAATCGTTTCCTGGTGAATCGTAATTGAATCGAATTGTGAGGGCAGTACCAATGCACACCCCTATATTCTTCTATCAAAATATGTTCTTGTTTACATTTACTCCAGTCTTGCAAATTTAATCAATGATTCCTCTGCAGCTCAATGAAAGCATTTTCAGTTCACTGAACATAAAACATGCTGTCTCCAGTGCTTACCACCCCCAGACCAATGGGCAGGTAACTCTTTGGATGTTTTTCTTATAGGGTTTTATCGTTGTTTTACAGTTGTTCATTAACTTTATAAATGCACTGATGTTAACAGATCAAAACATCAAGCGTACCCTCAGGAAGTATGTGAATGACAACCACAATGACTGGGACCTCCACCTTCCTGCTGTGGTGTATGGAATCAACACTGCAAAGCAGGTTGTGTCTTAACATGCTAACTTATTATATCTACAGTTAATTGTTTGGTAAAATAATTGGTGAATTTATTAAATAATTAACGTCAACAGTGTTTTTTTTCTCTTTAATACAAACTTAATGGTTAATGGTATGTTTTTTTTTTTTTTTGTATTCAGTACTCTACTAGACACAGTCCTTACTTCCTCCTCTTTCATCGACACCCACGTCTGCCAGAGGTCATGAATGCCTGTCCCACGGGAGATGATTTTCAAGTTGCTGACCCAGATGATGACATTGACACCAGAGTCAATGAGATGAAACGTCTCAATGAAACGGTTTGTATTTGAAAATAAAAGTAGTGACTTACTATCCGAATTAGACCTAGGCTGATCTGTGTATAATTCTACTTCTTCTGTAACTTTAAGACCTTGTTTTGTTTTTGTTACACGGTATACTTGCCATTTTCTGCCTCAATAGATACAAATTCAAAATCAATGAAGTACCTAATTGATCAATGTTGGCCAGACTGAGACTCCATTGATCTGTTGGTTTAAAAAAATTATCACGAGGAGAAACTGGATGTTTTTATGTTTATTTTCAATGAGTTTTCATTTATGCGTACTGTTCTCATTTGTAGGTTCTAGAGCGACCAAAATCGCAAGCGTAAGTTTGTGCGAGTATGTTCAGTTAAGGCCGGTGATGATGTTCTGCTATCTGGGGACCCCAAGAAAAGAAAGACAGGAGACACGTTGACAAGTCAGCATCAGGGACCATATTCTGTGTCCAGTATGCCTCTTTTCCTAGTAAACACTATTGATTTTGTTTTATCTACTGAAAATCTGAATCCCATGAATATGACCATTTCTCTACTATTTCAACTGCTTCTTGTATTTTTCTTGTATTCTTTATATTCTTTCCTCTTTTCCACAGTGATCCATCGTCAGCAAATAATGATCTACCAATATCTCCTTGCACTTGAGACAATACATCATTTATCATAATTGTAAAGAGTTTTGGACCAATGATGCTGCCCTGAGGGGTACCATTTTTCACCATATATCTTCCAGGTAAGGCTTTCTGCTCTGCGTTAGAATCTTCGGAGCAAAACTACACCTTATGTTTCTGTTTTGTCCAATCAGATAAGTTTCGAGAACTTAAAAGTACAGGAAGCGTACATTGGCTAAGCGAGGTGTCATTTTGCACACCTTAGTTTTTGACAGTCAAAATGAAGCCAGCCAATGCCTATTCAGCAACGTTTTGATTGATGGGGTAGTAACCAATCACGAAACGATTACAGGGATTCAATTTGCGTCTGTAAAATGCGACATCAGCGCAGACCTGCGCATACACGAAGGCGTGCGTGCTGTGGCTAACGTTAGCTCAGAGTTAAAGATACGATCAGATTTTCTCCAGATGTTAGATATAAACATCTAAATTGTGGATCGTCGACTGCAGATTACTTTTTTTTTGTTGAGAGTGTGAGAGACAGAGATGCATCGATCAGTAAAGCTGCTAGATACAGTAAGTTGTAAAAGTTTGTCTTGTTATGTTGATCATGTATTTACATTTTTTTGTTTTTATGTTAGCTGTTTTTGATTATAAAAATAACAGTGGAGATGACTAAGGCACGAGTTTTATATGGGTTCATTTATTATGACATGTTATATAAATGCATATTTATGAATCTGATGCATAAAATATATATAAAACAAGAAAATAAGATATGTGGGGGAAAATATGAGTATTACCAGCAATGTTGAGCATTATATGCATAAGTTATTTGGCAAACATATGCGCGCGCACGTGTGTGTGTGTTTTCTCCTTGTGATGTAAAATAGGCCTTCAACTGATCTGGAGTCCATTCCCGAGCGACCACATTCAAAATAACAAGTATTTTGTTATAATGTTTTTTTGTCTGAAATAGTTGCTTTTGTGTGCAGATAAGTTTTGAATTGATAGTCATGTAGTATGTGGTGCTCTTTCTTTTTTTGTTATCATGTGTCTATTTTGATTCTCCAGGTGTACTTTTTTTTTTTTTTGAAAAAAAAAGCTCACAGAAACTAAATTTTTTGGAGAATCATTCTTGAATTTGAATCACAACATGGTTTATCTTTATCTTTATACTGACCCCAGGTGTTTGACATGACAATTTCATAAATTTGTGAATGTTATTTATTCAAAGAAATCGGAAGTCATTTCATGTATATTTTACCTTGTTTTTACTCTGTTCCTATTCTACTCGGAGTTGTTATGACTATTGGGCAACAATGTGTCACGTGTCTAGTTTCAAACAAGACTAGAATTATGAATATAGTCTATAGGGTTTAAGAGCTGCAGGGATTTTATTTTGGGTATGATGATTTTCAGAAAATGCTCAAAAATTAAAGTGCTGGCTTACAGGTTTGTATTTGTTTAACTTGCATTAACACATTAATTGTCATGTATCGGCAAACTTTCTTTGAAACAGTATATTGTTTGCTTAATATTTGTGCATGATTACTGAAATGATTACTATCACTGAACTACCATTGCATGATGGATGACATTATGTACTGCTATGAGACACATGTATTACAATTTTGTATTGTAAATCGAAAAAAAAAGATAATAAATAAAGAAATGATTACTGGGAAATATACAGAATTTGGCCTATCCATGTTGAAGACAAACATCATTCCTTTATGTGCACACGCTTGTGGACTAATCTTAGCTTTAGGATCAGAGCCTGAGTTGAAGATCAGCTTCATGGTACCAACAAGTGATCACATTTAAATGGATGGGTTATTTTTTTTTTTAAAGCATGTTGGGTAAATATTGGACAGAACAGACCGCTTGAATAAAATTGACTCAATGCTGGGTATTATTATTACAACCCAGTTATTGCATAAAAACAAAACAACATTGGGACATTTTTAACCCAGCACGTGGTCTGTCCAATATTAAGGACCCATTATGGGTTAAAAAATAACTAGCCATTTTCAGAGTGTTGGTTTGGTTTTGGCAACTCAATGCTAATCCTGTAAATTTGTGATTGTTTACCTGTTTTATGCCCAAGGTACAGTAAATATACAATAGACATGCATAACCCTTCTGAACAAACCTAAGCTGGCTGGCTGGTTTTAACTGGTCTCCCAGCCGGTTTGAGCTGGTGTAGCAGGCTGGATTTAAAGGGGGTTTGGACACTTTTCTAGCTGGTCAGGGTGGAAGAACAGCTGACCCATTAACTTGACCAGTCAGTAAAACCAGATGTATGCAGCTTTGCCAGGCGTGGGGCACCGGCGTATACCAGCTAAGACGACTCTTCTAAGCTTTCAGTCTGGTAAAGCTGGTTTTTCGATCTGAACAGCTAAAAGTGGGCTCTTAAAACCTTTCTAAGACCAGCCTGCTACACCAGCTAAAACCAAACTGGAAGGTCAGGTCAACTAGGTTAGGTTGGTTTTAGCTGTTTTTCAGTAGGGAATGTTTATCCCTATACTAAAGTTATCCTCATTGCGATATGTCTTTGAATAATCTCTTATTATTATCACACAGGTCCACGTGCTCGTCTCCACTCAAAACTTTGCAGAGAAATGAAACAGTGACTGCATTTTTGATCTACAGTCGCCACCTAGTGGTGATAAAAATGAATAGCATTAACAGAAAGTATGATTTCAACATGTTTTTGGTGGTATGGTACAGTGCTTTATATAGATTAATGGTATATGGTACAGTCTTCTTTAGCTTAAAGGTAAATATAACAGTGAATGAAGATAATTTTTAAACTGTGTTTAGATGTAGTTCAATAAAGTTCAGAGTATCAGTGAAGCAAGTTTGAGAGATTTCTACATAAAATCTATAATGTAAAAAATATTATCTCGATATCTTTAATAATGTAAATTTTTTAAAATAAGGTATTTTCTCTATTTACAGTTGTTTTATGCCACATTTAACCTCCTAAGACCTGGATGTCACATATGTGGACATCAATGTTTTTGTTGTTTGCATCATAATACTTAATTCTTTGTAACAGGAACCTGTTATACACAAACATGGACAAATACACTGCTTCATGTTCAAAGAAAAATATTTGGTTATTATATTTATTGGTGTCCCAAAATAGCTGGTAAAAATCTGGAAAAAAGTCAAACCAAAGCTCGGGTTCAGGAGGTTAATTTAGGCTTCATGTTATCTGACCAATGATAAGAGATTGTTGCATAAAGTTGGTTTGGGGCAGACAAAATTTGTTTGGTAGTGGAAACATTTTTAAGATCTTTTCCTCTCATCTCATACAGTATTTTGTCCACCACCAAGAAGACCCTTTAGTCTCTGTGGTGGTTCTTCATCAGTCAACATGTCAAATGTTCTTTAATGTGTTTGGGAATTAATATTAAGTGTTTAGTGAATTTAACCCTGCAGTAAACCCAGCAATATGTAACTCTGTTGATGCTTCAACTGCTGTAAGGGATGAGGGATTATTAGCTAACTTAATGTCTGTTTTTGCCAGTGTTTAACTATTTGATACGTGTGAAGGATTTTGAGCAATGAAAAAAACTTTTGTATGTATCATGCATTAAAATATATAACCTTTGATGCTTTTTAATGATTTAAATAAAATCTCCATACAATCTGAGCATGTCTGTGTTTTACTCTCGATTAATACTCTCTTCTTTTAACATTACTGGTAATTATCATAGCGCCATCTAGTGGTTGTTAATGAATAACACAATAGGTCTAAATATATTAATACAAAATAGCATCTATACATACTGTAAAATACATTTTAAAAAGTAGTAATAAGCATTAAGACATATTAAAGAGATTTTATGATATTCATATATATATATCTACAATAAAAGTCCAAATGTTGTAAATAGTTTTAATTAAACAACACAGGGGACATAAATATATATATAACTCATCACAGTTGAACCGTAAACAGAACAAAGTCATTAAACTCCATGACAACCATACTGTAGAACTTATCGTTGCCATAGAGACATTATGACATCACAATCGGTGCCTATAAAACGCTCAGCCAGATGAAACTGGTATCATTTGACTGATCTGAACGCTTGCCTTTGGTTGACTCCGAACGCTACTGTACAGATTATCAAGTGAATTTGCAGACTTTCAAAAAGTTCGCAACTTTAAACTGCTTGACGCACTGTGTACGGACAGACAGTTTACTTAGATTTCAACCGTCTGTGAACCGAGTCTAAGCACAGTTAAGTCTGCAGTTATCTTTTCACATCATGTTTCGTCCTGTAACACCATTGTCCGACAAGGACATGGAAGGAGCAGATGTTGAAAATATGGATCTGCCGAATGCTGTGCCGAACTTTGACTATGTCCCTGATTTCGGACTTTCGTCACAAGTCGGGCGCGCTGCCGGTTTAAATCCATTTGAAGGAGGAGAGGAGGAGGAGGAGATGGTGGATGTTTATCCAACACATGAGGCGAAACGCCAAAAAGGTAAGATGCGAGTTAAAGCAAAAAGTCTGACTGTCATGCTGATAAGTTTACATAAAGTTATTGTGTTGTTAATGCACGTGTACATGTAGACACACCAGGTGGTGCTCGTGTACTTGATATTTTACCCGCCGTTTTTCTTGACCGGCATAATACGCAGTCAAATTCTGATCCATTTATTTAACAAAAAGCGACCAAAATGAATAAAACATCCCCGCAATTTCAGATAAGAATTACGCCGTATGAGGCCTTGTTTTTAAATATCCCTCACGAAAATTAACTATGGTTTTTATGTGGTAAAAGTGTAGTAACCATGTTTATTGGTGTATTGAGTACTATTAGCAAAACCATGGTTATTTTGTGGTAACAATGGTTTTAATAAAGTACCTTTAACCATGTTTTGTTGGATGTATATGTTTACTTTTCATTATTACATTATTTCATTAGTACATTATTACTTTAAAGATGGTCCCTAAATTCACACACATTATGGGGTGGTTTCCCGGGAAGAGATTATCTTAATCTCTTGCACTTTTAACTCAAGTCACTTTTACTTCTGTTTTATTCTTTTTAATATTTTAAAGTGTTTTTATTAAAATCACATTTATTTTCTTTAATTGTTATTCTAAATTCTCATGTATCTTTGTTTTTATTATCTATTATTTTTACATTTTCTTTTTTCTCTTTTATATATTGTTTTCTCATTTCTATGTAAAGCACTTTGAATGACCTCTGTGTATGAAATGTGCCATACAAATAAACTTGCCTTGCCTTGCCTAAACCAGGACTAGGCCTTAATTTATTTAGCAAATATAACTAGTTTTAACAAACATGCCTTACTAAAAACATTACTTGTGTGCAGCTTGAGGCAAAACAAAGGGCACTGATGTATTTTAAGATATGTCAGTGCAAGTCGTTTTCAGTTTGGACAGCTCTTAAATTTATTTAAATCTCAGACTAGTCTAATCCCTGTCTGGGAAACCGCCCCATTCGTTTTTTATTTAGTAGTATATGAAATTATTTGCTATATGCATCAGCAGTTCACTTTAAAATACACTAATTATTATGGACAGGGCCAGATTAACACTTTGTTATACCCTGGGCAACAATATTCAAGGGCCCCATCATCACGACCCCAGGATCACCATAATATGGTAATATACAGAATATATTACAGTAATATACAGTAAATATACTCAATACTTCAAATTCTAACTGTCATCAGGTGTATTTTGATTAACAAATATTTAAATGCTCATACAAATGCACTACCATTGTCTAAAAAGCAAACATGCTGGAAGGCAGCTAAAAACCATCATAAACACCAGCTTATTTTATTTTATTGAAGCCTTACCTCCAGATAAATTAATAAACTGGATTGATGATTTAAATGTTGTTTACTCACATGTGTGTTGTAAACTCTCCGGATTTTATGTTGTGCACTGCTCCACTCGTTCATTTCTCCACATGGTCGGTTAATTTTCAGGGTCGCGTGAGCAGCTACACTGCACGTTCGACTTCATTTGGTGCTAATCAGACCTATTGGTGATGTCAAAGTACCGCAAGAGCGATTCAAAGCAGATTTCTCCATGTGATTACTGCAATCGCTCTCGCGGTACTTTGCTGTCACTCGCCTGTGGGTTCTTGTGGGGCCACACCAGTCTGCTCCCCAGTCACTTTCGCGCCCTATAGTAATTTGATTTCATATGCCGATCGGATCGTGTAGATGCCTGCGCATCACGTAGACTACACCACTGTTTATACTTTACATTTTCTGCGTTTCTGATGTCATTTTCCTTTTTTAATTTCCGCTTTGCGCTCCCACTTAGCTTCTCCATGTCTCGTTTTTTTCTGTTGTAGCAACGCCTTGCGTCACGTAACACTCGGCGAACCTTTGACCCACCTCATGCGGACTGACCAATGAGAAGAGGGTCTTAATTGAGGCCATGTCTTCATTGATCAGTCCGCATGAGACTGATTCTCAACCGCTCTCAACTCACGTTCAAAGTCATAGGCAACGCAGCGTCTCTCTTTGCAGCGCAAAAGCCCGTGTTGACAGTTTGTTTAATATAAAGCGGCCAGCGGGAGATTACCAGATACAATATTTTGCTCGTGCCCTTGCTGCCCTGGGCCCTTTGGAGGTCTTGGGCCCCTGGGCAATTGCCTAGTTGCCCGTATGGTTAATCCGGCACTGATTATGGACAGGAAATTACATACAAAACAACTTTTTGTTATCTTAAGTTTACATACATTATTCTTAATGCACGTGCACAGATAGACACTAGGTGGTGCTCGAGTACTTTTTACCTCATTTTACTTTTCCTTTGGCACATGACATCACTTTTCACTTAAGCAATACAGAAAGCATGATTGTGATAAGCAAATGTGATATTTATTTTATACAGTTGAATAAATAATAGATTAAAATAAGTGACAAGTTTTAGACACATATTGATCACTTCAGTTAAAGCATTCATTTCATAACATTATTTATTGAATTGCAGTGTTGGGATGGAGATGTGATGATGGTGGAATGGATTTTGTCCTTCCATGTGCGGTCCCTGACATAGTCCCGAACAACGGACATTTGTTAGACAGACGCGCCGGGAGTTCACATCCACGAGGAGGAGTAAAGGAGTTTACTCCTGCATTTGAGGAGGCGAACAGCCCCACAGGTCAGATGGAAATTTTGTGTTCTTGACAATCTTTAAAACTGTACCATGTTTGTTCCTCAATAGTTTTGTCGGCCCTTGCAGATACTGATATCTTATTACATTAAAGTCAGTAAAATAAAGCATCTTACAATAAGAAATTAAGTTTAGACCATTTTTCTAGTGTGTTTTAAACTCTTATTTTAACAGCATTATTAATGCAATAATCATTGCTGTATTTTTAGGAATTTGTTATAAAGAATTAGATACTCAATTACATATACATATTTAATCAAATATTATCTGGGTGGACAGTTTGTTAAATGTGTTTATTAAGTATTATTACTGACCACGGTTCTTTGTCATTCTCTTTTGTCATAATGAATTTTCTAATAGTTTATCATTTGTTTTTGTTTTTCTTTTTTGGTGTAGAAAAATGTGAGAATAAATTATTGAAATCATTAAAGAAGGGATGGAAGATTGTAAGGCGCCCATTCCTTCATAATGATAAAGTGGAAACACTGATTCCTTCAGAGGTTTGATACATCATTACATTTACTACAACTATCTGTCCATTTATAGACATGTTTCCATCTAGGTTTTGTTATCGACCAAGTGAATATGCGTAAAAAAGGTTTTCTATTCAAATGGTGCTAAAATGGTGTCCGTGGTGATGTCACGAAGGATGAAAGCGAATTGTCACATTAGTTTTGGTGTATCACAAAAAATCAGATCTTGAGCAAATTATTTACCTAATTTCTCTAATGCTCTTACAATAAAAGCTTAGCCAGGTCCAGTCTGATGTTTGTGGTCTCGGTAATTTAAAATAAATGTGCTTTCACCAAAGGGACCCGATTATGAGGAGAAAATTTGAATATTTAGGAGAATAAACATGAATCATTTTATGGATAAGTGATTGACATTTCAGCACTTCATGAAGTAAGTTCAGTGCAGCTTGTGTACCCTCTGTGTATATAGAGGATCGACTCTGCAAATCAAAACAGAAAGTCTCAGGCTGCAATAAGAGCGGCTATTGTTTGCTGTTATGCCCTTCAGAGGTTGCGCATGATGAAGATCTATCATGTGACATCACATTTATTTGCGTTAAAGCTATTTTTTTGCTAAAAAGCCTTGGATGGAAACATGGCTTCTAAACATGTTTGGAAACATTTATCTGTCTGTCTGTCCATCTGTCTGTCTGACCCACCTCTGGTCTTCTCCACAGCTTAATGCAGATTCAGATAATCCTAATGTAAAGGATGATGCTGGTCTGGCGAGCTCTGAATTAAACAATAAGATCAAACCGGAAAAACAACGAATGGCATTCTTTGACTGTCTCTGGAGGGGCAAGGTGGAGTCAGTGCCGACTCCCCTGCTTAAAGCGGATCCAGCTATCCCTGATGTTAGGGAAGTTGTTGATCTTGCATCACAGTCAAAGACCTACGTTGGTCCGAAGAAACAGAAACAAAAGGCTTCAAAGAGCCGCAAATCTAACCTCCAGGGAGAAAAAGTGACTGTTGTGCCAACTCAACAGCCCAAGGCTATTTCAGATATTCCTGTTGGCATGGATGTTCCTGCTCTGGCCGGCCCCCAATCAAAACCAAAGATTCGTCCGGATAAACGCATGACATTGACGCAACGCTTCTTTGGATGCTTCCGGAGGGGCAAAGTGGAGTCGATGCCGACTTCACAGATTGAGGCCGATCCAGCTATCCCTGATGCCAGGGAAGTTGTTGATCTGGCAGATTCTCAATCGAAGAGTGTTGGCTTAAAGAAACAAAAACAAAAGGCTTCAAAGAGCCGCTCATTTCACAACCCTTGGAGTAAAAAAGGGAAGAGTAAAGTGAAAAAAGATGCCAATCCAGCTTTTCCTGATGCCATGGATGATGTGGATCTGGCCAGTTCTGGTGGCATCGCTGCAGCCAATGCCAGGCTACAGACATTAGGTGCCATTCCAGAGAATATTGGGTTAAAAGGTGGTGGAAATCCTGACCCAAATAAAGCAAAAAATCCTGGGTCAAAAGATGTTGGAAATCCTGAGGCAAAAGGTGGTAAAAATCCCAGGCCAAAAGCTCTTAAAGCTCTTGGAAATCCCAGACGTCCTTGGATTCCTAACCCAAGTAGAGCTAAAAATCCTGGACCAAAAGAAGATAAAAATCCCAGACCAAAAGATTTTGAAAATCCCAGAAATCCCTCGCCAGAAGATGACAAAGTTGTCAGGCCAAAAGTTATAAATGTTGTTCAACAAGCTTTTGAACCGCCAAGTGAGAAGAAACCAGATGATCCCTCAGTGCCTAAAGGTGAGTGTACTGACTTCATTACTCCTACTTTGCACCAATGTGTGAAATGGTTTCTTCATCATATTCTTCTGTACCTGGAAATGTATGCTGTACCTTTCATCTGTGAGTATATGAGTGTTAACATGTACTGTCACCTCATCATTTTTCTGTGTGTTTTTCAGACACTTTTGATTGTAAATATCAACTCTTGGAGGATGAAGTGCTTGGGGAAGGCTTCTTTGGCAAAGTGCACAAAGGGATTTATAAATCAAATGGCTCTCCGGTAATGCACTCGTATTTATATTAAACATAATGTTTGCTGAAATTTGTATGTCCACTTGATCTAAACCATGTTTTAAAGTTTGTAGATTCTTAAACCTTAAAGTTATGTGTGCAGTGTCAGGTGAGCCGCTTTAGTCAGCTCAAGAGAAATCAACTTTTGTTGTTTTTCTCTTTACAGGTTGCCATCAAGCGGATTTCCAAACAAAAAAGGCCTCTCAAATATCTTCAGTCTGTAAGTTGTCATAAAATGTAATGAAGTAAACTAGACATAAAATGGACAGTTAAGCGAATATGCACCAATACAAGATATTGTTTTTATCTAATTCATAATTTTTCTCCAGCCTGAAACCTCCGAACCAGTCATTACAGAAGTGGCGCTGATGCTTAAGTTAGGAGATGCGCCCTCATGCCCCAATGTCATAGAGATGTATGACTGGTACGAGACTGAACAGGATTTAACACTCGTGATGGAGTACCCACTGCACAGCGAATCCTTGTTGCATTTTGTTCAGCATGAAGAAAAACTAAGTGAAAATACAGCAAGACATCTCATGCGTCAGGCGGTACTGGCAGTGCAACACTGTCTGGATAATGGAGTTTTTCACACCGACATCCATGCCGGGAACTTCTTGGTGCAGCAATCAACAATGAGCCTGACGTTAATTGACTTTGGGGCTGGACATTATCTGACGCATGAGGCATATAAGTCCTCCGACTTTGTAGGTGAGCTGAATTTTTTTTAATATAGCGGAGTATTGAAACCTGTTGTTTCTTTTACAAAATGACTCAACACAATGTTTTGTGTACAGGAGCTCCATGTTGCACCCCGCCTGAGATCAAAACGGCTAAGAAATACCACGCCGTGCCAGCAAACGTCTGGGCCTTAGGTGTTTTGCTGTATTTCATGGTGCTTAGAAGTTTCCCCTCAAAGAACTTTCTTTCCGGGTATCTGAAGACAAATGAGATGGATTTATCAAACGGTGAGTGAAAATGACTGATCAAAATGCACACACAAATTCTCTGATCAAATCCACAATAAATATTATCAGAGGATACGGTCTGTCTGGTAAGATGTTAGACTTTATTGTGTTTAGCTAAACAGTCATTTAGTGGCTCGCCGATGTATTACATCACTGTGCCATCATCTTAACCTGAGGTACTGTCTGTCTGTGACCAGGGGCCCTTTAGATGATAGACAGACAACAAAAATGACAACAAAAGCGTCTCTTTATGCCGTGATCATTATTGCCATTTGTGTGTCATGATGACTAACCAGCTCTCTCCTAAATCTTGTACAGAAATCTGTGATCTGTTAAGATGGTGCCTGGCCCCGAATCCAAGTGATCGTCCGACGCTCAAGCAGATCTTACATCATGACTGGTTTAAAATTAAGTCTGACGAAGAAGAGCTACTCGTATACAAAAGGAGGTAACAGACCTTTTCAAGTAGGAAACTGCATTTTGCAGATTACGTGCTTTTTATTTTGTGTAGTTAGTTGTATAGTAAGATTGTTTTAAATGTACATTTTCATCACTACAGGGCAATATCCACACAATTAAAAGAAGGATGAAGCTGAATGACTGAAGGAGAGAGGAATGATTGGAGATGCTGTTTTCATTATCCTAAGACGTATGGAGTTTGAAGGAGGTATGAATGAATGCTTTTTTAACTATAATCGCATAATCTCGTGCATAATCAAAGTTTACTGTGTCTTGCGTGTATTTTGTGAACGTGAGCGTCTCTTTTATCATAAATGGTTTTGACGCGTGTGCAGCAGGCACTTATTTTGACAAAACACGTGATGCACATGGATCACATGACGCAACAAACAAATATTTTAAAAACGCAAGCTAGCCGCTACTGATATTGTGGGTTTAAGGTTCTAGATATACTATAAATATGATGACTAAAATTAAATGTTGACATTTCATAAGCGTCTTTTCGTCCTTTGAAAAGCGCTATATAAGACTTATGTATTATTTCCTTTCTTTCTCATCTTCAGGTTGTATTTCAGACTTCATGAACACAGACCGCTGGCTGAATGTCTGATGCAGATCCTGTCTCATCCTTGAACACATAATAAAAATGTTTTAATTCTTAATGTTTTTATATTTTAAAGTTGTATAATAAAGTATCTAATATATATTATGTCCTCTATAGAATCAGCTATATCTGTCTCTCTAGTTTTTTTTTCAGGTTTAACTTAGATATCTCTTCTATACATTTCATTATCACAACGCTCGATAGTTCAGTTTAATCTGTACTTTGCAACTTTTGTTGTCCCTTGATTTTTCTGTGTTTTTTCTTTTTTTATGAATGTAAAGCTGCTTTGAAATAATTAAAAAATTGTGAAAAGTGCTACAGTATATAAATAAAATTGAATTGAATATGGAAGACTTTTCTTTAGCAGATGTTTTAATCTGCTTTTTTACTTTTTTATTTGATCAAACTGATTAACTTGGGTTACTTATGTACATGTTTTTCATATGCAATATCAAACCCTTGACCTTGGTATAAAATACTGGGAGTTAACGTAGTAAATCCAATCAGACACAATGTTAAACCTGATGCTGTTTTAACCCAAATAAATAAGTACACTTGACCTAAACCTTAAAATATACCCTTCATTACTCTGTGTTTTAGTTTAATTTGCATGATTTCTCTCAATCATCAAGATATTTTGATTAACTTATTTTATTTAAAATAAAGCTATTTCTGTTATCACTGTTGGCTATTATTTTTGTTGTAAAGTTAAGAGCTGATTAAAAGTATATTACTTTACGAAATACATGTAATATATATGTATGATAATATAATTGCAATTGGCCTTAAATTAATCTAAAGCCACAGAAATGATTGAAGTGCTTGAAACACCTGCTGGGGAAAACATAAAAGCAACAAGATCTCACTCCAAACATTTTGCACTTTTTACACAATATTTGTAAGATTTAAAAGTTTTTAGGAAAAATTAATTATTTAACTTAACTTAAAGCCATTAAGTCAAGGTGTATTCTGTTTTCTTTTTTAGGGCAAATAGATCATTATTAAGACTTTTACCCCTCTTTAATAAGGCAAGGCAAGTTTATTTGTATAGCACATTTCATACACAGAGGTCATTTTACAAGTCATTTCAACATATTATTTTAAATTTGAAAAACATTTGAACTTGTTTTTGTAAGTTATAGCAACCCACCGCTATTCCAATTCAATATAGTAAGTTGAAATGAGGTTAAGGTAAAGCTAATTTGATCAAACTTACTGCACATGACTCGCGGGAAAGAGTTCACACACTCTCAGAAATAAAGTTACAAGAACCTGTAAGACAATTTCCTGAATAAAGATAGCCCCTCCCCAAAGGACACAGCATGAGTTCGCCATGTGAACACGGGAAAGCAACTCTCTACGGTTCACGAGAGCACATTTGGTTTTCAAAGATCACACCTTTTGGTTTTCAAAGTCTGATCTGGTGACTGTGGAGGCCATTTGAGTACATTGAACTCATTGTCATGTTCAAGAAACCAATCTGAGATGATTTGCGCTTTATGACATGGCGCGTTATCCTGCTGGAAGTAGCCATCAGAGGATGAGTACACTGTGGTCATAAAGGATGAGCATGGTCAGAAACAATACATGATGCTCATTGGTAATGGGCCCAACGTGTGCCAACAAAACATCCCCACATCATTACACCACCACCACAAGCCTGAATCGTTGATACAAGGCAGGATGGATCCATGCTTTCATGTTGTTGACGCCAAATTCTGACTCTACCATCTGAATGTCGCAGCAGAAATCAAGACTCATCAGACCAGGCAACGTTTTTCCAATCTTCTTTTGTCCAAGTTTTGTGAGCCTGTGTGAATTATAGCCTTAGTTTCCTGTTCTTTGCTGTCAGGAATGACACCCAGTGTGGTCTTCTGCTGCTGTAGCCCATCCGCCTCAAGGTTCGACGTGTTGTGCGTTCAGAGATGCTCTTCTGTGTATCTCGGTTGTGACGAGTGGTTATTTAAATTACTGTTGCCTTTCTATCAGCTCAAGGCAGTCTGGCCCATCTCCTCTGACCTCTGGCATCAACAAGGCATTTGTGCCCACAGAACTGCCACTCACTGGATATTTTCTCTTTTTCTGACCATTCTCTGTAAACCCTTGAGATGATTGTGCGAGAAAAATCCCAGTAGATCAGCAGTTTCTGAAATACTCAGACCAGCCCGTCTGGCACCAACAACCATGCCACATTCAAAGTCACTTAAATCACCTTTCTTCCCCATTTTGACGCTCGGTTTGAACTGCAGCAGATCGTCTTGACCATGTCTACATGCCTAAATGCATTGATTTGCTGCCATGTGATTGGCGGATTAGAAATTTGCGTTAAGGAGTAGTTGGACAGGTGTACCTAATAAAGTGGCCAGTGAGTGTATATATATATATATATATATATATATATATTCAATTCTAGCTCACAGATGCTCAAACAAAAGAACATAAATACTGTTAACTAAAACCCCACAAATGCTCACTTTATCACAAATGATAAGCATTTGTTATATTACAATGAACTGTACCAATAAGAAATGATAAATGTATTGATATACTGTACATATACAGAATTACAGTTTTAAAAATATCTTTTTTGACAAGAATTCACATGTCTTAAGTGAATGTTTGATCTAATATATCTAATATAATTTATATTAGATCCTTGCATTACAGATCTTAAAGCTGTCTGTCTCGATGTCAACCAAACAATAACAGAAAGAAAAAAGTTGAACATACATTGATATTTATGTGTACTAAATGTATTAGTTTTACCAGCGATTTTAAGGTATGGATAGAATAATTTTGTTTTCAAACCTTAAATTCTTAACTCAAAAATTTACTTTGGTGACTCTATAAAGTTCATTTTGCCAGCATGGGTCACAAAAGATTACAAGATTACAGTGTATTTTATACTGTATACTGTACATATAAAAGACCGCCTTTTATTAAATATTCATGATTTAAATCCATTATAGTTATCACCAGTGTTGGGGCTAGTTACTCAAAAAAGTAATATATTACTTATTACATATTACTCTTAAAAATAGTAATGCCTTACTTTACTTTATTACTCCCTGGAGAAAGTAACTAGTTATATTACTAGTTATATTACTAGTTACATTTTTTTTCTGGACAAGAATGTTTATTTGGGCAAGCCACGGCCAAGAAAATGCTGGCTTCCTTACCCGCTACCAGACGCGGGGCACAGCGTTCGGAGAAACATTAAAGAGTGTGCACTTCACCGTCAAGTTATTTTCCTTCCGTTGAACATAATAAAATATGACTGAATCTCCACCCGTCGAAACTAGCTTTCTGTTGCTGGAAACCTTCCTCTGAAAAAGAGCTTGCCGTTGTTGACGCTTCCATTTTCCCAATCTGTCTTTGAGTGTGCCGCTGCCGCTCTGTGCTGCTGGCTGCCGGGTGTCGACCAATCGGTGATGGTAAATGATACCTTGTGCCAAACTTAGACCAATCACTGTTCCATTCACGCCCTCCTCCCCTTCCCTTTTGTTCTCTGTGTTTTGTGCCTTGTGTGATGAAGGTGCTACTGGCAAATGTAACTCAAGTAACTAGCTCGGGAAAACTGTAATAATATTACCATTTTCAGACGGGTAATGCCTTACACTACTAGTTACTGAAAAAAGTAATATTATTACAGTAACTAGTTACTTTGTAACTAGTTACACCCAACACTGGTTATCACTGAAGTGCAATGAATTATTTTTCACAGATTAACTTTTTCTTGTATTCGCTATGCATATTTTTAGATAGAAAATGACGACTTTCGAATACTTGCAGCTCAATGCAGGCATAGGCGGAGCTTGCGGTGGAGCAGGCCCCCATTGGCTAAAAGGATTTTTATAAAATAAATTATATTCCACAACAAATATACATAATAATTTTGGTTCTTATACATTTTAAAGCGTTAATTTTAAGATGCTTGTAAAACATTATTCTGGTAATAATATGTGTATTTATCAAAAGTGGCCCTCTGCAAATCGCTTTTATCCAGCCGCCCAATCACAATGGAGGAGAGGCGGGACAAACAGTACATCGACCAATCGGAACACCCTTCCTCTACTACTGAAAACATAAAAGTTAATATATCTTATTGATAACAACATATAACAGCCCGTGCTACCACAATATGGGTACGCATTGATTACACAAATTATCTGCAAAATCTGATACTTATAAAACAGTACTTCCGCTGAGGTTTGAATAATAGCAACCAACGCACATAAGCGCCTCCAAAGCGCCATCAAGTGGTCCTTTTTCAAAACTGCGCCTGACGACTGAAGTTAGGTGGGTGGAGTTTATTTATCCTCAAAATATTATAGAAATTAATGGGCTAATGTACTGTTCACTGCATATAATTTCTCCGTTTAGATTTTACTTGTATTTAAAATTAGGCATTGAATTTTGTTGTGTTTTAGAAGTGAAGAAAATGTCCTAAAATGAACTAACCCTGTGATTTTTTTTGCAATGCATATTTGGGTACGATAACTTAACTTTATTGTTTATAAACTGTAATTCATTATGATTAAGGATGATCCAATATTTGAAAACACTGTTTTATAATAAGAACAGGAGTTTCTAAATACAGTCATTTCACTGATTAGAGTATTCATATTATAAATAAAAACATACAAATAATTGTCCTCATTCTTTACTTTTAACTAAAACGTTTTTTTTTTTAATCAGATACACTGCCTTTAAAGGAAAACCAGAAACTTGTTATCAGCCACAAGGAAAGTAATGAATCAGCGAAACGTTGATATAATCTGATGAAACTTAGGGAGCTGTGGGGTATTTTTAACACATGCTGTTTTTTAAGCTGTTCTATGTTCACAGTAAACTTGTCAATGTTTCATAAAGTAAGCAAACAGCAACAAAAATGTAATAAAACATTATTCTGCCAAGCAAGTTCTTCAGAAGCGGATTGGTTGATAACACGTCACAGGTGTATCAGGAGTCAAAGGTCAAGTGTCACATTTGGCAAAGACAGGAATAAATAACAAATATATTTTCTCTTTTATTTGGATCGACCGATCGGCAAGTGACACTCAAGGTCAAGGACAATAAAACAACTTTTGAAATTTGCCTTCAGTTTGCATAACGATTGTTTGAAAGAACAGTGAGGTATGAATGATCTACTGCTTCCGGTGGGATTTCTCAGCATCTCATGAGGTGAACTAATTAGGTCAAAATGATAATAGATAATAAATAACTTTTCAAGTGCAGGTGTTCCCAAGAAATGTATTCCTTGTGCAAAAATGTTTAGTTTAACAACACCTCAGTAAATTAGTTTGTATGAGTGGGGGTTGGACACTTTCTTCCTTTTTTTTTTAAATGCATATAAATATTTAAACATTTAGATCATAAACCCTTTAGAGACATCTGCAGCAGGCACTTATTTGGACAAGACACGCACTGTCTTGAAACAAAATTCTAATTCTGGCTATATTTCTGAGATGGTCATAAGCTGATTTGCTTATTACTTTCACATGACTACTGAAATCAACCTGATCTCACAGAAATGCGTGAAATGAACACGACCTCTTAACCGCGAATTACGTGGTGGTGGCACGGAATGTGTTGAAATTACGTCTCGGCACCACGGAAACAAGACCCATACAAAGTCAATGAGGCTATTTTGTCGTGGGGACACACGGATTCCCTGATTTAATGACGTCACACAGTGGGCGGCGGTAAACGTTGTTTTCAACTTTACTAAACGTCCTCTTTTTATAATTTATTATAGTGGATTTATAGCCTAATATACAGTGCTATTATGTTTGTCCTAAACATAATACATTCAAAACATAAAAATGTTTTTTTTTTCAAAAAAATTAAAAAAAAAAAAACCCTCTGGGTGTGCATCAGAAAATCTGTGTATGTCACAGGCAGGCAAGAGAAACGCTGGGGAATTCATGTGCTTTAAATCCGGTGGACAGGACTCTCGTTATCAAGATAATTTATAAAGATCTTTAAACGAAGGGTCGGAATATCAGATAGTTGACATGGTAAGCAAGTTAATATTTTTAATAAAAAAAAGTAAAAACGAAATAAGACGAATAGCATACATTATTGTTGTTGCGGTGTGTCACGTGACAATCATGACCCGTCGCCATGGACACAAGGGGTCGGATATTTAAAGTTAAATATTTTTAACTTACGCGTGAAATGGTTGATTTTAAAAATATATATTCTAAGTAAACAACAACAGCCCACGTTTAGTAAACATTTTTTTATTGAAACTATAAATAAATATTCTGCATCCATTTTAGGCGTGCCACTGTGGGTGGCTCCCACACACCCGTGGCTACGCCCGTGCCGTGACCCAAATCTCGTTCGCACATCATCGGGATATTTATCATCAATTTACAAACGTCGCCAGTCGCCGCATCTTTGTGAGTAATAAGTATACCATTAAACTTCTGTTTGTTCGATATTAAATTCATGATATGTTTTTTATTAATCCAGATCGGCTTCTAAATGTTGTCTGAATTGTATTGATCATCTATATTACATTCTTTTTGTTCAAAATAAGTTAAACACAACACATTATCAAGTAGTGGGTGATAGCGCGTGATTAAAAGTCACGTTATGTTAGTCACCATTAACATTACGTGACAGATCCTCGATCATTTTATTACATTTATATTTTTGGAATTAACTACCAATGTACTTCTACTGTGGTATTTTGTGTTTATAGTACACAAATCGTACCATGTTTCTACAGTTAGTCTACTTCTACTGTGGTGTTTTGTAGTACAGAGTAACAGTAAACCTTATGCTTTTACCACAGTAGTTCAGCCTTTTTATGCATAGTAAAAAACAGTAACAACGTGTTACAATGTGTAGCATGTACATGCATGTGTTTGCCCGTGTCTTTCAGAGGATGCCGGAGGTACTGGAAGGCTCCCCTGGTAAATCAAGGCATGACAGTTAAAGTTGCAGGACTGCCCAACAGTCTCAAAAAGCCATCCTATTATGGAAGGAACCAGTTGGAGGCCATTTTGCAAGCTGCTGAGGAGATTTCATTTGAAATCAGTAAGTGAGATTAACAGTAGTTTTGTTTCTCCAGCTGAGTTTCGGCAGATCATTTGGCTCTTTGCAAAGTGGGAAAAATAAGTTAACTAAACAATAATACAGGCCTACATGTGAGTCCCCACAGGGTTTAGATTAATCCAGCACTAGGCCTATTTCTAGGTTATATTAGGGCATTCAAGTAGTTTTTACAAACAAACCTTACAAAAAACATTACTGGTGTGCGTCTTGAGACAATGTTAAGATATATCAGTGCAAGATGTGTTTAAATTAAGACAGATCAAACATGCATTTTAGTCTGGGACTAGGATAAGACCTGACTAGGAAACTGCCCCTATATCTCTAAAGCAGAACATAAGCTCAGTCTAAAATAAAATCATGTATTTTTAGGGCTGTCACACATTCAAATTAATCATGCACATTAAAAATACACCATAACAACATTTAAAATCATTGTGTTAGACTTAGCTTAAGAAAAGAAAAATAAGGCCTGATAAACATTCACCAAGTGTATTTTTTTGCAAATAGCGTACAAGGGGTGCAGTGTTTAAGAATGAAAAAGTAAAGATTTTAGGATGTTATTTAATAATTATGAACAGACCATCATGTAATATTGACACCAAAAACCAAAGTGGAGAAGATGATCATTTATTAATTTTTGCGTCTGATATGAACGTAATACATTAAAACCAAGAAAGTAAATATAAAAATGAACACTTTTCAGAAGTTTAAACTGTGATTCTGTTAAGCACAAGCAAACATGCTGAAAAAGAAACTACAGTGGATTATATCAAAAACCATCAGGACATCAACATGGCCATAATTTAGTGAATCCTCACCTACAGATGAAGTAATAAACTGGACTGATGATTTAAATGTTGACATAGTCATATGTGCGTTAACTCTCCGGATTTTGTTATGTTTCGTAGCTCTGCTTCACTCGTTCACTTCTCCACAGAAACTGTTTGGTTACAGTGTCGCGTGAGCTGCAGACTGCGAGCAGATTGGATTTCATTTGGCGCTACGCAGACCGTTTGGTGATGTCAAAGTACAGCGAGAGCGATTAGAAAGCAGACTTCTCTGTGTGATTTGTCGAATCGCTCTCGCGGTACTCTGATGTCATTCTTTTGGCTGTTGTTGAACCACATGAATACACCCGTCTGCTTTACAATCACTTTTGCGCCGTGATAATTTGATTTCATATGATGATCGCATCGCGCAGTGCCGCATAAAGTCAAATGCACCAAATAGCCGACTGTATATGAGGTTAAACCCGCCAAAGTAGCAAGTGGAGCATGCGAATGGTGAGTGATTCACAGGGGCGCCGCTAGCAATTTTGGGCCCTATGAAAGAATAGGGGGTCAGGCCCCCACCATACCCATTTCGCACCAAACATACAATCCAACCTACCTATTCAAAATCTTTGTCTGTAATTTAATAATACAGAACTATTTATTTTGCTATTGTTATGACCACAATTATCAGTATTTATAGACACCTACAATGTCTGCACTGCAGCTAAGATAATTTATTGTGCAATGTAAATTTAATTGAAAAATACAGTACATTCATCGAATATTCAGAGAAAATGCAACGTTCTTAAAGATAAATGTGACCATGCCTGTGAAAACCCAGCTGAAGTATTTCTTTGTGATTTACTGTTTCCTACATAAATTCATCCTACATAATGTCAAGAACATTTTGTGAAAATATAAACTTGATATCTTTAATATTGACTGAGTATTGTCATGTCGGCAATTGAAATCATAGTGAAATTAATGCTTGAAATTAAACTGTGATGCTTTTTATCACACAATAAGATTTGAGACTTTAGTCTGATTTTCACATGCAGTCTCAGTGACACACTGTATACTTCAGCTGTTACACACACCAATAACATTGTAACATTTAAAAATGGCGAACAACAACAATGCATCTTTTCTATACAGTTACCTTATGCCTCAAATAAGACTGGATCAAAAATGCTTGACCAAAGCTTATATTATAATTAGGGCTGTCAATAGATTAAAATATTTAATCGCAGTTAATCGCATGATTTCATGAGTTAACTCGCGATTAATCTCAAATTAATCGCACATTTTTATCTGTTCTAAATTTACCTAAATGTAACACTTTTTAAGTTTGTAATGCTCTAATCAGCATGGATTTGGATAATATATATGCTATATCCAAATGTATGTCTACAACAGCCTGTTTACATTTTCAACAGAACCATCAGCCATAGTTTTATAAATATTTTTGCCTTTAGAAGACCTTGTTCTTTCCCCATATCTGTTTGCTGCTTCATCATTTGTGACCTGTGCTGGCAAATTGAGTTGGGATGAGCAAATTTTCAAAAATGTGTCATTTATATTTTAACATTCTCTATTAAAAAACTTCAAAACAATTGGAACAATTGTTGGAATCTGACAAAGCATGACAGAACTATACCTGTTAATGCAGAGCAAAAACAATATCAATATACATATATGTTTTTCTTTTATTGTTTAATTTTGACATTGAGACAGGCCACTTTAAGACTGTAGGATAATGCAAGGGTTTAATATAAATGACACAACAGATACTTTTCCTTAACAGTTAACCAAACATTCACTTCAGATATAACAGATTATAGGTCATACCTGCGTGAATTCTTGTCAAAACAGATATTTTTAAACCTGTAATTTTGTGTTAGATGTCTATTTATATCGAGCCCAGTCTCCTGAAGATGGGTATAAATAGCACGAAGTGTCACGCACTCGCGCGTTTGTGTGCATGCGCTTCAGAAGTCTGCGTCAGACATCGCTTTTGAGTCTTGTCACTCTTAATAACTCAATCAGATCCCGAACTTTATCTCTCTTAATAATTATTTTAACATCAAGAAAGTCCTACGGTCTATTTTCTATAATTTCTGAATGCTTTTTAAAACGAAACTAAAAAGTGAAAGAAGACGCATCTTTGCTTTATATGGATTTGGGACGGTACACCTCACAGAAAACGTGCAGATAAAGAAAACTGCACGTGCAGAAAACGTGTATTTTAGATGTTTAATTACCATTTAGAGCATTGGATTCGCTAGACGAGAGCTTAATGTTCTTATTTTTATGAAAAGCTCCGACTCATCTAGACAGCGCCAGTCACTTGCTGCGTTTCAATTCATCCAGCTGTGGGTCAAACAGAAATTGCGTGTTGCGTTAATCGCGCGTTAATAAAATTAGTGCCGTTAAAATGAATTTGCGTTAACGCGTTATTAAAGCGTTTATTTTGACAGCCCTAATTATAATTATTATTTTTAAGGTAAAGAACAAGTTTCACACACCAGCAGCTTCAGTAAAGCAAAAATAACGACGGATCATTGAAACTGTGAACTTGAGAAAACAGCTATACTGTTATTAAATGATTCTTCAGACTGTTTTTTAATCAACGGGACTTAGAATAAAATGAATGACAACTATAGCAGATTACAACATAGATTTCCATTGATTTCTTAAAGCTGTTGCAAGGTGGGAAGCTTTAATATACATAACTGGACTAGTTTAGCCTTCGTTGCATTTCAGTTAATCAGTTAATTCTGTTAATTAGCTTATACGGGCTACGTTAATTAAAACAGCTTATAAGGGCTGACTTCGCGTTAGAATCATAACATAAAACAGGGAACATAAATCACCTTGTTTATTTTTAAACTGAGGTGAACAGAGCGAAGACTTTACAGTGGAAAGAAAACTGCATTGTATTGCTCCAGCGTCACATTGTGCTAACACGCAGAGTAAAGACGGGGCGGACTAAGAGGGCTCAGCTTAAGGGGGTTGCGTTTGAGGCACAGTCCTTGGCTGGGGCCCTCAAAAGTTCATGGGCCCTTAGAATCGTCCTAACTTTCCCCCCCTTACGGCGCCCCTGTTTGGTACTGCATTTAATTCGTTAATATATATATATGTCAGTCATCTTGGTGCTGAATATGACGCGCTGAGTTTACTGCTTTTGAAACCCATAGATGCTAGTACAATAGCGAATAGGCCTACGCGAAATGGGAGTCATGAATGAGCTTTATAGATAAAGAGAAAGAGCAACGCGAAAATGAAGCGCTCAGTATGAAAAAGATTACTAGAGTAGGCTATGGTCTTGTAACTCAGTTTTTTTCTTGTTTGTTTGTAACGTTAATCTTACGTGATACACCGGTATACGCAGTATATCCACTAGTAATGGTCAAGGACTTCCGTATACCCATTTAAAAAAGCATGAGGGTAGCCTACTTAACAGTGTGTGACAAACCTTTGACACTTTCATTCATAAAATGACATCTGACACCACCTTTCATGTTTAACTACTGGCCGTGCGAGCTCGCCAAAGGCTGTTGTTTGTAAAATCGTCGTTGTTTTTGCTGAAGTTGAGTAAAGACATTCTTGAAATTGTAAAGACATTTAGTTTAATTGCTAAACTACAAGTGAACGAAATTTTAATACATTTGAACGAATACCACAGGTGGTTTTACCTCTACCAAAATCTGCTTGAATGGTAAAGAATGGGAAGCAGCCGTGTAGTAGATGTCTGTATATATAGACTGAATAAAGAGTGTTATTTGGTGTAATTAGTGGTTTGTTTGATTATATATCTGACTTTTCACAAGTAGAATATGTAGAGGATATATCAAACAGCTTTTCCTGAAAGATTCAGGTCAATATCTTAAAAATGTAAAAAGTAATAGCAAAAAATTCATATTTTCATGATTCTGTCACACATTTTCTTGAATTTTAATGGAAAACATTAAAATTATTTGGGTATCCTGCTGAAAAAAAACAATAGGAGCCTTCGAGATTGTAATGGTTTCCATTAAAATACTATTGGGAACCATTAGCCTTTACCAATAAAACAAGTATAACATGATTTTTTGTGGTGTGTTTTGGGCATTATTTATTTCTGTAGGATTCAATTGGGGTTATATTGATTCCCATCTGCCAGAAAACATCTCACCCAACCATTCCATTACATACCAGTAAAGACCCGCAGAGACCCTAATAGTTTCCATTACAACATGGTGCCCAACCCTGTTCCTGGAGCGCTACCGTCCTGCAGATTTTAGCTCCAACCCCAATCAAACACAACTGAAGCAGCTAATCTAAGTGTTCAGGGTTGCTTGATAATTACAGACAGGTGTGTTGGAGGCGGAGCTGGGTTGGAACTGAAGTCTGCAGGATGGTAGCCCTCCAGGAGCAGGGTTCGGCATCCCTGCGTTACAACCAATAAAATTTCCATTATAACCATTATATTTATAATTATAATTTAATGATTTCAATCAGTTTATAAAATCTGAAGAATTGATGTGATGTTTTTATTGTTTTTCTAGCAGAGTATTAATAAATAATTGACCTTAATTTAGTTTATTTTTTAGTCAGATATCAGTTACTAATATGATCTTTTTAATCTTTTCTTTATTCCCTCTATAAACAGATGACAGACTCTTCTACATCGGCCCCAGTAGGCAGTTCATGCGTCTAGTTGTCCTGTCAGAGGAAGAGAAGTTGTCTGTTCTCGAGGAGTGCCACAATAACCCTGAAACTGGCAATCAATGTGGTGTCAGAGGCACTCAAAACAGGGTAATTGCTGGCTACTACTGGTCTACAATAATCCACGATGTAAAAGAATGGGTAAGATACTAGACTTATCTACTTCATCCAGTTTATTTTCTATCCAAGTATCTGTACTTAAGATCTGTTCCCACCACCAGCTGTCAGATACCTTCTTCACAAAAGTTATGTTTATTGTCCTCACCAACCTTTTTCAACTGGCTACTTTTCTAGACATTTTGTGTTGCTTTTTAGGTGAGATCTCGTCACCGCTGCGTATTAAATGATCCCATTAAGACTTTTGTGCCAGTCTTGCATTCAATTAAGGTAAAATTTACAGTGTTTTGGAATACTGATGAGACTAACAAGCTAGTTTCAAGCGTGTGTGCAGTTTTACCAGCATTTGACTGATGCTAATTCTCTGCCATGCAGGTGAAAGAAGCTCGGGAGGTGCTTGGTTTGGATTTAATTGGACTGCTGCCAGAAACCGCACGCAGCAACAAGTATGTCCTTACCATGACCGACCTGTACACCAAGTGGGTGATTGCAGAGCCCATGCAATCAAAGACAGCGGCTGAGGTGTCTGCAATAGTAACCACAAAGTTGTACTTGTTCGGCATGGTTAGGAAAATCATCACAGTCCAAGGGAAGGAATTTGTTAACAAGGTAGTAACACATTTTTAACGTTTATTCCACTATTCTTCTAGGGCTGTCAACAATAATCGATTCGGCAATGCATCGCAATGCACGATTCAGCATCGATGCAGCAAAGTGCCATAATCGATTATGTCACTGTTTATTTTCTGGCCTCGAGTGGACAATAAAGTTGTGAAGTTTCAATTACTTCCGGGGGCATAACAACAACAATCAAGATTAGAGATCGACCGATATATCTGTTTTCCGATATTTTCCCCGATATTTGAGCATTTTCCGATGATCGGATATCTGTTTTGTAATATCGGATTGACCGATAAACAAGAGAATTGAGAATTGCGCGCTGGACGCATCTGAGGAGAAGAGCTCACAGCAGCAGCAGCGTGCACAGCAAATATGACAGCGGAGTGACGCGACTTTATTAAAAGGACTTTGAGTATACTTACTTTGCATATGAGGCATTTATAGCACAGCTTATTTGTGCATTAATGTATGTTATGTTAAATAAGTTGATATTAAAAGCAATGTATGCAGCTTTTCCAAGAATAGAGACGAACTCACAGAGTCACCCTGGCTGATCCATAAAATCCGGTCCCAATAACGACGTAGCTTTGCATGAATAAAACAGCCATGAATTAAAGCTTTGTGGAATTAAAAACGCTATATTAAATTCGTTTTTCTGTTATTGATGCTTATCATTAGCATCGTAAAATCACGTTCATATTGCTGATCACTTACCGGAGGCTAAAGCACATCTACCACTTTTAACAAGATTTACCCTATTAACATTTACCAGATAAACATTATTTTGCTAAAATATCTATATAAATGTCTGTGGATATTAATTAATTATTTATTACCTCCACAAGCGGTCACAGTTTAATACAGTTAATGCGCGAGTAAATGCATAGATTAACAGCGCTGTCTACAGCCATTTCATAAGCTAAAACAACTAAATATTAATTATTCTGAAATCAAATAACGTTACCAGTTAAGAAATTTGATGATATATAAGCCGTTTTGTTTGTTACTTTCCTGAATGTATTCCAGTCAGTGATATTATTTGTAAAATCTCTTTGCTAACTACTGGTTGGATTGCTGAAGGCTCAGGTTGCTGGTCAAAACAACGATATTATATCCCAAAAAAAGGCACTTAATCCACCTGTTTTACTCTATAAACTAATGTATTACAAGCAGCCAACTCCGCTATACTTTTCTCTCTCTCCCGCTCTGTTACCTGAAAACTGCAGCGCCAACTTTGGATCAGTCCATTTCTGACGAAATGATAGGGGTGTTTGGAATAGTCCATGTATTGGGAATATAGTTTCTACATTATTCATTAAATTAATATTATTCTTCACTCCTTCAGACCCCTCTATTTTTGACTTTGTATGCAAAGAGGGAGTGATTGTGATGATTATTATTATAAGGGTTTGTTCAGTTCAGTAGTGTAGCAATTATTATGTCAAAAACAGAAGTATAACAATAAATAAAAATCGGTTCAGCATATCGGTTATCGGGCACATAAGCCTCCAAATATTTGTTAACGGCATCGGTTTGAAAAAATGAGTATCGGTCGATCTCTAATCAAGATGGCTGAGGCGGAGAGAGATGACAGTGATAGATGGGTAAACAAAAACGCACCCATGGTTTTCCATGGAAAGTGGACATATGGGCACATTTCGGATTCTACGAAGTTAATGGGAAACTAGACAAGACTTACGCTGTGTGTAAATTCTCATCTCAGGTATATAATTGTCTTAAAGCTGCTAAGCTTCCGTTTTTGTTGAGAATAGTTGCACTTGACTGATTAAAAATTTGCATTGTTGTGTACTAGGGGTGGAACGGTACACAGAAGTCCCAGTTCGGTTCGTACCTCGGTTCAGGCGCCACGGTTCGATTCACTTTTCGGTACAATGGAGGGAAAAGCAAAACAAAAAAGAAGAGGGCATTTTTTTTTAGTACTTAAGCTAATCTTAAAAACATAGGTGTCCTTATCAGTGTTATTTTGAGATGTCATGAATATGAACTGAAATGCATTTAACATACTATCTCGTATTTCAAAAATGCATACCACTTTAAGTAATCTTGTGCTCATCTTTCATACAAATATGGGTTCAAATGTATTACAAGTGTTACCTAAATACATTTTAAAATTACATTTTGGCCTTATTTCATATTAATGTACTAAAGAACAAAAAAATAGGCTTGTAGTAGGGCTGAAATGATTCATCGAGCTACTCGATTTACTCGATTCAAAAAATTCCTCGAGGCAAAAATTCTGCCTCGAAGCCTCGTTAAATTCCTATGACGCGCACTACACGCGCCGAGATCTGATTCACACGGACCGTTGTTCAATGTTCAGGAAGCACATCATAGCGCGTGATACATTTTGAATTTAGTTGGCGCAATGGCGGAGCGCATATGTCCATAAACGGCAGAGAGAGACTGTCTAAAGTTTGGGATCATTATATTCAGCATCTGAACTGAAAACATCCACTGCTGTTTCACCAAGCGTCGATGAAACAAGGTAACGTAGCTTCCGCTGATTTTAATCCCATACTGTATTTGTAGCGATGTCGTTATGCGGTTTGACTAGAAATGATGTTTAGCTTTGATGTTTTTACGTATTCACGTTCAATTGCAGGACAGTATAGATTAAAAAAGAACCCCTTGACACACACGCATGCACTTTACAGGTGTGTGTACCAAAAAACGGCACCACAGTGCAATCATATATGGGCAACTTGTAATCTGACATATTTTGTTCAATAATAATAATCTCTGTCTTATTGGAGTTTAGCATAAGGAAGTTATTCTCTCTCACGTGAGTCAGACCGATCGCGCAATGCATCACATATGCTTAAACTTTTATGTAGCCATGCAACAATAATTTCAGCATGCATTCACTGTATACGTGATGTTGTGATTTTTCGAACGGATTCTTAACCTAAAATGCACCGCAATGCAAGTGATGCAAACCAAATACAGCGTTCTATTTAAAAGTAATGTATGTATTTCTGCAGTACCAAAATGCAATGAAGCAACTGAACGTCTGACTGGGGTGTCACTCTTCCTCACGCACAGAACGCGTGCACACACACAAACACAAGTGCACGTGCGCGCATACACACAGGTTGTTACCATAGCAAATAGGCTCACCCCAGAAATCATAAATTATATGTTAAAAACCTAATGGTAAATGCTGCAGGTGCAGAAATGTACATAAACCAGATATTTACTTTGATGTCAGGGCTAGATTACAGCATGAAACCTTTTGTGCATATTAATAAATTAAAGTGTTTAATTGTTGGCACTGGCACTTATAAACACTAAATGGGTAAAAAATTGAAATAAATAGGCTTATTTCTTGGAGCCAAATACCTCTGTTTTTTTAGAAATAAAAGCCAAATGCTTGAACATTTTACAGCCAAGTCATTTTCGTTATGCATTATTTGTTTTGGTTGTTTAAAAACACACACAAAAAATTATCCGATTACTCGATTAATCGATCGATTCAGTGCTAGATTAATCGATTACAAAAAGAATCGATAGCTGCAGCCCTAGTCTTGTAGGATGAATTAATAGGTGTGTACGACTTCACGAGGCGCTGCAAGAAACGACAAGTGGATGACGTCAGAGTAACGCGAGAGCGATTTGAAATCAGCCTCCTCTGCAAGATTTCTCGCGGTACTCTGACGCTGATGGCGCTGCGTAAAGTTGAGCACGCATAAATAACTGAAAGCCGCTGAACTCGACAGAACTGCCCTGAGTATGCAATTTAGGACAATTTATCTCCTACTTCTCAGCGTGAGAAATACAAAGTGTGGCGTTTGAACTGACTGAAATGTGTGTTTGTCAAGGTGAATGCGTGAGACTTGAGAGCCCTGTAATAGATGTATTTCCACTCACATACCTAACAACGCCGACGCAAAGTCCTCGTCTTTTCCACCACTCTCTCGCCTGTACTATTGTAACTGACTGGAAAACTGAAGTTTTGCCAAACTTGCGATCTTAAAGAGGCTGGCGGAACGTGTAACTCTTGTGGAACACTACTTGCCATACTCGCTGTCGGCTGCTCATTCACTGACTGGACTGGCGTCGACGTGACAAAAAAATGCAGAGTGCCAGAGAATGTAGACGGGCTCTGATAGAGCGCATACATAGGCGGAGCTCGGCTGCATCGGCGCCAATCAGAGCTTCAGAGCTAAAGCGGGGCAACAGATTAGCTGTCCATAAAGAACCCGCGTATCTAACAAGTAGTTCCGCATTACATTAATTATTTTGCACGCAAGTTTTTTATTTTCATACCGTGTATTCTCCGTTTAAATTCATGCACCGAACCGCGACCCCCGTACCGATTCGGTTCGAAACGAATACATGTATTGTTCCACCCCTATTGTGTACAGTAGAATTCTTATGCATCGCAATGCATCGTAGAATCAAATTGAATCGTTACCTGGTGAATCGTAATTTAATTGAATTGTGAGGGCAGTACCAATGCACACCCCTTGTGGTATGTGTACCTCTTCATCCTCAGATGACATGCTAGAGCCTAAAAACTCTAGTCCCACAATATATGGACTCTAATAAACACTACTGCCATCTATCCTTCATCTCTGGGCAGACTAATTAACTCGCAATGGCACACATTTAGAACTTGCTCTTCAGGATTCTGTACTGCCAGGCTGAGGTGTTCAGGGTCATTCAGGACTTGGCTGTCATTCATATGAGCTTTAAGCATGTCTTCTGTTCTGAGTATGGGGATGGGCCTGCCTGTGACATTTTTTAAAGGGCTTAATCCAGGTTTCTTATGGGCATAAATGCTGTCTTGCTTATCATCCCTCTGTTTTGCTAAATCATCAACAACATTTGTTCTCTGGAGACATCATCTTCAACTTGCTTAATGTCTAAAGTCAAGTGTCTGTCTTGTTTGAAATTCCTTAATGCCGCTTGTGCACCCCTCTCCTTCACGGCTTGACTAACAGCATCATCTGCTAGGACATCACCTTTTGCTTCTATTGTTGAGTTTTCTCTGTATGCTTCTGTTTTAAAAACTCCATCTGGTCTTGGATGAAATGTCACTAGTTGGTGCTGTAGAGAGGGGGTCTCTATAGTTTCGCTGCCACTCAACAGCGTTTAGTAGAGTCTGTTTTTGGTGTACTGTCAGCTGCTGAAATCTTCTATCAAGGTGGACCTCATCAACATTTTTGTCTCTTAATTTCAGGCTGCAATCTCGAATCCAGTGTCCGTCCTTGTTGCAATACCTGCATCTTCCATGTTTGGTGTTTGCACTTGTGTATTTGTGATGTTCCACTCTCTTGTTGCTCTTCACAGATTTTGTTTGTAAGGCTCTCAGCTGGACATCTTTTGTTCTTTCGATCTTTGTTGACCATTCAACCAGCTGATTAAAAGCAACCCCAATGCTGTCCCAGTCATCATAACGAATTTTCAGAGCTTTAGAGATCTCTGGTTTCAGTGCATTTACAAATGCAGTTTTTAAATGCATACCAGTGTCCTTGTTAAAATCCTCACTGTCATTCAAACCAGCATGTTCCAGCCAAGTTTGTTTAAAGCGATCTTCAAACTCTGTGACACTTTCTCCTGTCTTCTGCATGCAAGATGTAATTTTACCCCAATTAATCTCTGCAGGTTTTAATTCAAATAAAAATGTCTTTACAGTTTTCCATCCAGCTTCAATGTTCTCTTGAGACTCACCAACTTTGATGTTGACACTTTCAGTTAGCTTGTTTTGGTCACTGTCCCTCAAATTGACATTGATAATGACTACTCCGTCTAATGGATGTAGTGTGTAGATTTTTTGCAGTCTTTGTAGAACTTGCCAAACCTTCTGTGGATGCTTGTATACAGGGTCCGAAATTAACTTTTTGGCTCACCTGCCACGGGGACTGGTAGATGAAAAAATACATTTTTTACCGGCCAGAATAATAAACAGCCTTTTTTGTCACATTTTTAATTTGCTGCATTCATGGCAGGGCTCGCAAAATTTCAAAATCCCTGGTAGCCCTTGGGCAGGCACTCTTCAGTTTTTGGTAGCCCAAAATGAATGCAAGTAGCCCGAATAAAAAATACAGTACTTTTAATGTAGAATATTAAGACAAAACATCAATCAAAACACAAATTTGTTGTTGTTTTGATGCTGTTGTTTTTTAAACAAACAAAAAGACTGGATTTCCATGTAAACCAACTTTTCCTGCTCATCCCCACACAGCAGATTTAATCACCATTTAAAAGTGGTTTATTGGGTCACAAAACTCACAGTTTGGATCAACCAGTTACAGATTGGATCATTTTTTCGATCAGAAAAACAGGGGCTACTGTCGCTTTAAGAGAGATTCTGCACAGAGTCACTCTCTTCACTGCCCGTACAATCTATATCACTTTAAAGTTTGCTGCGAGAGATTTAATTTTCTTACGTGAGGATAGTAATGACTGACAGGACGCAGTTGGAGGATTTGCCAAACAAATCCATGACAAATCATTACGGATTGCTTCCTGTACTGCGTCTTTTCGCGCGAAAGTGAAAGTAAAACTCGAGCGCGCGCTCAAACGTAATTTAAATTCCCAATGCCTGAATTTCATACACCATTATTACCCATCCAAATCTGTGAAAGAATGCATAAGCATTTAAATATATGTTTTCCTCCCTATAAGTCAAGATAGCCCGACGGGCAGGGCGGGGATGCATTTTGATAGCTAATATGCAGCAGATAGCTGCAGACCGCAAGTTACCTGCAGTACTAGCTAGCAACAGACCGTCTCTAGTGCGAGACTTGGAGCTCACCTCGTTCCCAGATCAGTTACTGGCAAACACATAATATTGCATAAATATTTTGGTATGAAAATCACCCGCCAGTGTGGCGGGTAGCCTTTTGAATTTAGTCGCCAAACGGAAAATCTACCCGCATTTGGCGCTTGGCGGGTGTTAATTTCGGACCCTGCTTGTATATATCGGGCAGTTCCCTTGACCATTTGTCAATCTGCTCGGGTGTTGCTGGCTGGTATGTTCTATGTGGAACATATTTCTTCACCATTTTTGTCACAGTGCGACTTCGTCTCTCTCCATTCTGCTCATACTCATCCTCATTTTCAACTTCAATTTCAGTACTTCTGTTTTTGACAATAACAGGAGCGAGTCTGACCGTAGATCTGCTCTTTGGGACATAGGTGTGAATAGTTGATTTAGCCTCTCTATCTAAATCACCGCTTTCACAGTGATCATGTGGTAGCTCTCTCAGCAGAGCCATTTGTTGTTGATTTTCAGTAACTTGTTGTTCAGTTACTTGCTTGTTGCATCTGCTAGTTTCTTTAGTTGATGCCTGTGTTATAAAACAGTCTTTTTTTTCAATTTGTCTTGAAATCAAATTTAGCAACATCTCATTCTGGTTTAACAGTTTCTCTTTGTCTTTTTTTCATTTTGCAGTCGTTCAGATAATCCTTGAACCTTAGCCTTCTCAGCTTCAATCTCACATTGTAGTTTGTCCATCTCACACTTCTGCAGGTGCTGTTGAATTTGTATGAGCAAAATCACAGACCATCCATCTTTCCTGGTGTTTGTCCTTAAGCGCTGTATCTTTCCATAAGTCCTTTTGATGTCTGGCAAAGCCCACTGTCCACTCTCCGAGTGCTTGATACTGTATTTCCTACAGATGTCATCATGGCATGTCCTTATCTCCAGTCTTTTGTCCAAATATGCATTCAGATTTTCCATTATCTGATCAATGGTTACATTCGGAGGGTTGTGTTCCATGCCGTTCTGTAGTGGGTCTCAGGTTAGATCCGCAACCATTGTTTTTCATAACAGAAGTGCCCTCAGAGGTGTGAAAACAAAATAAAAGGTGTTAGATCTGTTAAAGGTGCTTATTTAGACTGACCATTTGGAGTATATAGACAAACCCAGTCCAACATACATTAAATGTACTCTTAATAACAATAATTAGTTTGTGCTATCTTATTGTTTAGTTCTTAATACTACAATTAAGAAAGCAAGAGAACCATAATAAAATGTGTCTACTGTTTGCACACCAATAAACATTAGCCTTCACAGTTTTAAAATCTCAAATTCTTTCTGAATCCTACTTTAGAATGCTCAATTACAGTTCTTAGTTTTCTATTTGTCACTCAGAACTGTCCATATATTTCAATGGAAGGCAAATTGACTTAAAGTTCCATAATTTTGGTTCTAGACCATCTTTTTCTAACCTTGTTAGAATCTAACCAAATAGTGGCTACTGATTAGCACCCAGTCAAGAATCGTAAAATCTTGCAGCAATATCAGTCCCAAACTATTTCTGTGACTTCTACAGTTTCTGGATGAATGGACTAAATTGTTCTTTAACAATTCCTACAGACATTTAGAGAAAGGACCAAGCTTCTTCTTCTGCAATCTCTATATGAACGGACTAAATTGTTTAACAATTTCTACAAACTCCAGAAAAGGGACAAAGCCTAAATGATTAACAATGCTACACTATAAACATTGGTCTGCTTAATTTCTTATGTAGTTCTTTAAGAGAGCTGATAAGTTTCACTCACCAAATGAAGATTTTTTAAGACAAAGTCATTAAGGTAGTTGCTTCCACAAACAAAGTCCACAAACATAGTCGATTTGTCTTCAATAATCTTCAGAAACTAGAATCTTCGAAATTCTTCAGTTGTCTTCTTGTTGCAGTGATGAGTGCTCTTCTTATCTGTCTCTCCTGGCTGGCTCCGCCAAATTGTTAGATTTTCTTGAATTTGTCTTTTATGGCTCGCCAACGCATTAGACTGCATCTAATACGTAAAATAATAAGCAGGACCAAGTGCACGTGGGGAAAAGAGATTTAATGAAGGTTCTTATGTAGCATTGTTCTTCAGGAGCGATGTTGTCGTGTCAACCTTCTACATTCTTAACCCAAAGATCTGCCTGTGTGAGCAGACCTTTATACATCTTACACAAACAATACAATGGCACCCCATGGAGACTTTGATCTCTGAGGTGACAATCACAACCCCGGCGAACCTACGAGAATGTGACCTAATAATGACCTGAGGGGTAACTGTATGGGCCATTTGGATAGTTGATAACATCAGGGCACAGTTGCAACGTAACACATCAGACATAGATTACGCATAAAGAAATATACACAAAATCCTTCAGGTTTTATCGTTGTTTTACAGTTGTTCATTAACTTTATAAATGCACTGATGTTAACAGGATGAAAGGACAAATCAAAACATCAAGCGTACCCTCAGGAAGTATGTGAATGACAACCACAATGACTGGGACCTCCACCTTCCTGCTGTGGTGTATGGAATCAACACTGCAAAGCAGGTTGTGTCTTAACATGCTAACTTATTATATCTACAGTTAATTGTTTGGTAAAATAATTGGTGAATTTATTAAATAATTAACGTCAACAGTGTTTTTTTTCTCTTTAATACAAACTTAATGGTTAATGGTATGTTTTTTTGTTTTTTTTTTGTATTCAGTACTCTACTAGACACAGTCCTTACTTCCTCCTCTTTCATCGACGCCCACGTCTGCCAGAGGTCATGAATGCCTGTCCCACGGGAGATGATTTTCAAGTTGCTGACCCAGATGATGACATTGACACCAGAGTCAATGAGATGAAACGTCTCAATGAAACGGTTTGTATTTGAAAATAAAAGTAGTGACTTACTATCCGAATTAGACCTAGGCTGATCTGTGTATAATTCTACTTCTTCTGTAACTTTAAGACCTTGTTTTGTTTTTGTTACACGGTATACTTGCCATTTTCTGCCTCAATAGATACAAATTCAAAATCAATGAAGTACCTAATTGATCAATGTTGGCCAGACTGAGACTCCATTGATCTGTTGGTTTAAAAAAATTATCACGAGGAGAAACTGGATGTTTTTATGTTTATTTTCAATGAGTTTTCATTTATGCGTACTGTTCTCATTTGTAGGTTCTAGAGCGACCAAAATCGCAAGCGTAAGTTTGTGCGAGTATGTTCAGTTAAGGCCGGTGATGATGTTCTGCTCTCTGGGGACCCCAAGAAAAGAAAGACAGGAGACACGTTGACAAGTCAGCATCAGGGACCATATTCTGTGTCCAGTATGCCTCTTTTCCTAGTAAACACTATTGATTTTGTTTTATCTACTTAAAATCTGAATCCCATGAATATGACCATTTCTCTACTATTTCAACTGCTTCTTGTATTTTTCTTGTAATATGCTTTATATTCTTTCCTCTTTTCCACAGTGATCCATCGTCAGCAAATAATCATCTACCAATATCTCCTTGCACTTGAGAAAATACATCATTTATCATAATTGTAAAGAGTTTTGGACCAATGATGCTGCCCTGAGGGGTACCATTTTTCACCATATATCTTCCAGGTAAGGCTTTCTGCTCTGCGTTAGAATCTTCGGAGCAAAACTACACCTTATGTTTCTGTTTTGTCCAATCAGATAAGGTTTGAGAACTTAAAAGTACAGGAAGCGTACATTGGCTAAGCGAGGTGTCATTTTGCACACCTTAGTTTTTGACAGTCAAAATGAAGCCAGCCAATGCCTATTCAGCAACGTTTTGATTGATGGGGTAGTAACCAATCACGAAACGATTACAGGGATTCAATTTGCGTCTGTAAAATGCGACATCTGCGCAGATCTGCGCATACACGGAGGCGTGCGTGCTGTGGCTAACGTTAGCTCAGAGTTAAAGATACGATCAGATTTTCTCCAGATGTTAGATATAAACATCTAAATTGTGGATCGTCGACTGCAGATTACTTTTTTTTTATTGAGAGTGGGAGAGACAGAGATGCATCGATCAGTAAAGCTGCTAGATACAGTAAGTTGTAAAAGTTTGTCTTGTTATGTTGATCATGTATTTACATTTTTTTGTTTTTATGTTAGCTGTTTTTGATTATAAAAATAACAGTGGAGATGACTAAGGCACGAGTTTCATATGGGTTCATTTTTTATGACATGTTATATAAATGCATATTTATGAATCTGATGCATAATATATATATAAAACAAGAAAATAAGATATGTGGGGGAAAATATGAGTATTACCAGCAATGTTGAGCATTATATGCATAAGTTATTTGGCAAACATATGCGTGCGCACGTGTGTGTGTTTTCTCCTTGTGATGTAAAATAGGCCTTCAACTGATCTGGAGTCCATTCCCGAGCGACCACATTCAAAATAACAAGTATTTTGTTATAATGTTTTTTGTCTGAAATAGTTGCTTTTGTGTGCAGATAAGTTTTGAATTGATAGTCATGTAGTATGTGGTGCTCTTTCTTTTTTTGTTATCATGTGTCTATTTGGATTCTCCAGATGTACTTTTTTTTTTTTGGAAAAAAAGCTCACAGAAACTTAATTTTTTGGAGAATCATTCTTGAATTTGAATCACAACATGGTTTTTCTTTATCTTTATACTGACCCCAGGTGTTTGACATGACAATTTCATAAATTTGTGAATGTTATTTATTCAAAGAAATCGGAAGTCATTTCATGTATATTTTACCTTGTTTTTACTCTGTTCCTATTCTACTCGGAGTTGTTATGACTATTGGGCAACAATGTGTCACGTGTCTAGTTTCAAACAAGACTAGAATTATGAATATAGTCTATAGGGTTTAAGAGCTGCAGGGATTTTATTTTGGGTATGATGATTTTCAGAAAATGCTCAAAAATTAAAGTGCTGGCTTACAGGTTTATATTTGTTTAACTTGCATTAACACATTAATTGTCATGTATCGGCCAACTTTCTTTGAAACAGTATATTGTTTGCTTAATATTTGTGCATGATTACTGAAATGATTACTATCACTGAACTACCATTGCATGATGGATGACATTATGTACTGCTATGAGACACATGTATTACAATTTTGTATTGTAAATCGAAAAAAAAGATAATAAATAAAGAAATGATTACTGGGAAATATACAGAATTTGGCCTATCCATGTTGAAGACAAACATCATTCCTTTATGTGCACACGCTTGTGGACTAATCTTAGCTTTAGGATCAGAGCCTGAGTTGATGATCACCTTCATGGTACCAACAAGTGATCACATTTAAATGGATGGGTTATTTTTTTTTTTTTAAAGCATGTTGGGTAAATATTGGACAGAACAGACCACTTGATTAAAATTGACTCAATGCTGGGTATTATTATTACAACCCAGTTATTGCATAAAAACAAAACAACATTGGGACATTTTTAACCCAGCACGTGGTCTGTCCAATATTAAGGTCCCATTATGGGTTAAAAAATAACTAGCCATTTTCAGAGTGTTGGTTTGGTTTTGGCAACTCAATGCTAATCCTGTAAATTTGTGATTGTTTACCTGTTTTATGCCCAAGGTACAGTAAATATACAATAGACATGCATAACCCTTCTGAACAAACCTAAGCTGGCTGGCTGGTTTTAACTGGTCTCCCAGCCGGTTTGAGCTGGTGTAGCAGGCTGGATTTAAAGGGGGTTTGGACACTTTTCTAGCTGGTCAGGGTGGAAGAGCAGCTGACCCATTAACTTGACCAGTCAGTAAAACCAGATGTATGCAGCTTTGCCAGACGTGGGACACCGGCGTATACCAGCTAAGACGACTCTTCTAAGCTTTCAGTCTGGTAAAGCTGGTTTTTCGATCTGAACAGCTAAAAGTGGGCTCTTAAAACCTTTCTAAGACCAGCCTGCTACACCAGCTAAAACCAAACTGGGAGACCAGGTCAACTAGGTTAGGTTGGTTTTAGCTGTTTTTCAGTAGGGAATGTTTATCCCTATACTAAAGTTATCATCATTGTGATATGTCTTTGAATAATCTCTTATTATTATCACACAGGTCCACGTGCTCATCTCCACTCAAACCTTTGCAGAGAAATGAAACAGTGACTGCATGTTTGATCTACAGTCGCCACCTAGTGGTGATAAAAATGAATAGCATTAACAGAAAGTATGACTTCAACATGTTTTTGGTGGTATGGTACAGTGCTTTATATAGATTAATGGTATATGGTACAGTCGTCTTTAGCTTAAAGGTAAATATAACAGTGAATGAAGATAATTTTTAAACTGTGTTTAGATGTAGTTCAATAAAGTTCAGAGTATCAGTGAAGCAAGTTTGAGAGATTTCTACATAAAATCTATAATGTAAAAAATATAATCTTGATATCTTTAATAAGGTAAATTTTTTAAAATAAGGTATTTTCTCTATTTACAGTTGTTTTATGCCACATTTAACCTCCTAAGACCTGGATGTCACATATGTGGACATCAATGTTTTTGTTGTTTGCATCATAATACTTAATTCTTTGTAACAGGAACCTGTTATACACAAACATGGACAAATACACTGCTTCATGTTCAAAGAAAAATATTTGGTTATATTTAGTGGTTCCCCAAAATAGCTGGTAAAAATCTGGAAAAAAAGTCTAACCAAAGCTCGGGTTCAGGAGGTTAATTTAGGCTTCATGTTATCTGACCAATGATAAGAGATTGTTGCATAAAGTTGGTTTGGGGCAGACAAAATTTGTTTGGTAGTGGAAACATTTTAAGATCTTTTCCTCTCATCTCATACAGTATTTTGTCCACCACCAAGAAGACCCTTTAGTCTCTGTGGTGGTTCTTCATCAGTCAACATGTCAAATGTTCTTTAATGTGTTTGGGAATTAATATTAAGTAGTGTTTAGTGAATTTAACCCTGCAGTAAACCCAGCAATATGTAACTCTGCTGATGCTTCAACTGCTGTAAGGGATGAGGGATTATTAGCTAACTTAATGTCTGTTTTTGCCAGTGTTTAACTATTTGATACGTGTGAAGGATTTTGAGCAATGAAAAAAACTTTTGTATGTATCATGCATTAAAATATATAACCTTTGATGCTTTTTGATGATTTAAATAAAATCTCCATACAATCTGAGCATGTCTGTGTTTTACTCTCGATTAATACTCTCTTCTTTTAACATTACTGGTAATTAACATAGCGCCATCTAGTGGTTGTAAATGAATAACACAATAGGTCTAAATATATTAATACAAAATAGCATCTATACATACTGTAAAATACATTTTAAAAAGTAGTAATAAGCATTAAGACATATTAAAGAGATTTTATTCATATATATATCTAATAAAAAGTCCAAATGTTGTAAATAGTTTTAATTAAACAACACAGGGGACATAAATATATATATAACTCATCACAGTTGAACCGTAAACAGAACAAAGTCATTAAACTCCATGACAACCATACTGTAGAACTTATCGTTGTCATAGAGACATTATGACATCACAATCGGTGCCTATAAAACGCTCAGCCAGATGAAACTGGTATCATTTGACTGATCTGAACGCTTGCCTTTGGTTGACTCCGAACGCTACTGTACAGATTATCAAGTGAATTTGCAGACTTTCAAAAAGTTCGCAACTTTAAACTGCTTGACGCACTGTGTACGGACAGACAGTTTACTTAGATTTCAACCCTCTGTGAACCGAGTCTAAGCACAGTTAAGTCTGCAGTTATCTTTTCACATCATGTTTCGTCCTGTAACACCATTGTCCGACAAGGACATGGAAGGAGCAGATGTTGAAAATATGGATCTGCCGAATGCTGTGCCGAACTTTGACTATGTCCCTGATTTCGGACTTTCGTCACAAGTCGGGCGCGCTGCCGGTTTAAATCCATTTGAAGGAGGAGAGGAGGAGGAGGAGATGGTGGATGTTTATCCAACACATGAGGCGAAACGCCAAAAAGGTAAGATGCGAGTTAAAGCAAAAAGTCTGAATTTCATGCTGATAAGTTTACATAAAGTTATTGTGTTGTTAATGCACGTGTACATGTAGACACACCAGGTGGTGCTCGTGTACTTGATATTTTACCCGCCGTTTTTCTTGACCGGCAGAATACGCAAACAAATTTTAGCTCCATTAATTTAACAAAAAGCGACCAAAATTAATAAAACATCCCCGCAATTTAAGATAAGAATTACGCCGTATGAGGTCTTGTTTTTTAATATCCCTCACGATAATTAACTATGGTTTTTATGTGGTAAAAGTGTAGTAACCATGTTTATTGGTGTATTGAGTACTATTAGCAAAACCAGGGTTATTTTGTGGTAACAATGGTTTTAATAAAGTACCGTTAACCATGTTTTGTTGGATGTAAATGTTTCACTTTCGTAAGGGATGTATAACATAATAAATAGTTAGCAGTGCATACTGTTGTTATCCAGACTGTTTTGTTCATTTACTGAAGCCAATGTTGTGTACTATTTTTATTTTTGCTTGCTTGTTTTCTCATGATCACAACTTAATTTCTCGTTATCTCAAGTTAACAAAAGTTGTATTTTTTGTGATGTGATGAAAGCTCTTGGGTTCTTAATATGTATGTACATGAACGGGTTGTATTGTTTGAAGACAGCAGAGGTATATTTTGGTAAATTAGGGGATGAACAAATTAGGTTTTACTTAGATCAGGGATTCGTTTAAGATGAAATCGATCCGTCAGTATGTAGTTGACAATTTGATAGTGGTGAATTTAGGGACCGTCTCTAAAGTTACTCTTTAATATACACGTTTCTACTTTATACAGCATTTAAATGGAATAACTTTTAGTCAACAAACAGTCACAAACCCAACTGTGTTCATATGGTTGTCGGCTATTATGTACACTTTTACTTATATAGTTATTAATATAATTGTTAATTACTATTAAAGATAGAATCGTGTACATTATTACTTTGAAGATGGTCCCTAAATTCACACACATTATGGGGTGGTTTCCCGGGAAGAGATATCTTAAACCAGGACTAGGCCTTAATTTATTTAGAAAATATAACTAGTTTTAACAAACATGCGTTACTAAAAACATTACTTGTGTGCATTTTGAGGCAAAACAAAGGGCACTGATGTATTTTAAGATATGTCAGTGCAAGTTCCTTTCAGTTTGGACAGCTCTTATTTATATATCTTATACGTTTTTATGTAATTATTAGCTACACGTATGCATCAGCAGTTCACTTTAAAATACACTAAATATTATGGACAGGAAATTACATTATGACATTTGGATTGTCAGGATAACAACTTTTTGTTATCTCGAGATCCCCAGAAAATAAAGTCATGATCACGAGAAAACAAGCAAGCAAAAATAATATTAATGCATGTTCTCTGTCGGCTTCAATACAATTTAGACAAAAAGAAAAATTATAATTTCAAATGAAGGCATTACTTTATTGAATTATTTTGTACAGTTGAATAAATAATAGATTAAAATAAGTGACAAGTTTTAGACACATATTGATCACTTCAGTTAAAGCATTCATTTCATAACATTATTTATTGAATTGCAGTGTTGGGATGGAGATGTGATGATGGTGGAATGGATTTTGTCCTACCAAGTGCGGTCCCTGACATTGTCCCGAACAACGGACATTTGTTAGACAGACGCGCCGGGAGTTCACATCCACGAGGAGGAGTAAAGGAGTTTACTCCTGCATTTGAGGAGGCGAACAGCCCCACAGGTCAGATGGAAATTTTGTGTTCTTGACAATCTTTAAATCTGTACCATGTTTGTTCCTCAATAGTTTTGTTGGCCCTTGCAGATACTGATATCTTATTACATTAAAGTCAGTAAAATAAAGCATCTTACAATAAGAAATTAAGTTTAGACCATTTTTCTAGTGTGTTTTAAACTCTTATTTTAACAGCATTATTAATGCAATAATCATTGCTGTATTTTTAGGAATTTGTTATAAAGAATTAGATACTCAATTACATATACATATTTAATCAAATAGTATCTGGGTGGACAGTTTGTTAAATGTGTTTATTAAGTATTATTACTGACCACGGTTCTTTGTCATTCTCTTTTGTCATAATGAATTTTCTAATAGTTTATCATTTGTTTTTGTTTTTCTTTTTTGGTGTAGAAAAATGTGAGAATAAATTATTGAAATCATTAAAGAAGGGATGGAAGATTGTAAGGCGCCCATTCCTTCATAATGATAAAGTGGAAACACTGATTCCTTCAGAGGTTTGTTACATCATTACATTTACTACAACTATCTGTCCATTTATAGACATGTTTCCATCCAGGTTTTGTTATCGACCAAGTGAATATGCGTAAAAAAGGTTTTCTATTCAAATGGTGCTAAAATGGTGTCCGTGGTGATATCACAAATGATGAAAGCGACATTAGTTTTGGTGTATCACAAAAAATCTGATCTTGAGCAAATTATCTACCTAATTTCTCTAATGCTCTTAAAATAAAAGCTTAGCCAGGTCGAGTCTGATGTTTGTGGTCTTGGTAATTTAAAATAAATGTGCTTTCACCAAAGGGACCCAATTATGAGGAGAAAAAATGTAATATTTAGGAGAATAAACATGAATCATTTTATGGATAAGTGATTGACATTTCAGCACTTCATGAAGTAAGTTCAGTGCAGCTCTGTGTATATGGAGGATCGACTCTGCAAATCAAAACAGAAAGTCTCAGGCTGCAATAAGAGCGCCTATTGTTTGCTGTTATGCCCTTCAGAGGTTGCGCGTGATGAAGATCTATCATGTGACATCACATTTATTGCGTTAAAGCTATTTTTTATATATATGTATTTTGAGGTATTGACATTGCGTTTATGCGCTTAAGCATTTTTTTGCTAAAAAGCCTTGGATGGAAACATTTATCTGTCTGTCTGTCCATCTGTCTGTCTGACCCACCTCTGGTCTTCTCCACAGCTTAATGCACATTCAGATAATCCTAATGTAAAGGATGATGCTGGTCTGGCGAGCTCTGAATTAAACAATAAGATCAAACCGGAAAAACAACGAATGGCATTCTTTGACTGTCTCTGGAGGGGCAAGGTGGAGTCAGTGCCGACTCCCCTGCTTAAAGCGGATCCAGCTATCCCTGATGTTAGGGAAGTTGTTGATCTTGCATCACAGTCAAAGACCTACGTTGGTCCGAAGAAGCAGAAAGAAAAGGCTTCAAAGAGCCGCAAATCTAACCTCCAGGGAGAAAAAGTGACTGTTGTGCCAACTCAACAGCCCAAGGCTATTTCAGATATTCCTGTTGGCATGGATGTTCCTGCTCTGGCCGGCCCCCAATCAAAACCAAAGATTCGTCCGGATAAATGCATGACATTGACGCAACGCTTCTTTGGATGCTTCCGGAGGGGCAAAGTGGAGTCGATGCCGACTTCACAGATTGAGGCCGATCCAGCTATCCCTGATGCCAGGGAAGTTGTTGATCTGGCAGATTCTCAATCGAAGAGTGTTGGCTTAAAGAAACAAAAACAAAAGGCTTCAAAGAGCCGCTCATTTCACAACCCTTGGAGTAAAAAAGGGAAGAGTAAAGTGAAAAAAGATGCCGATCCAGCTATTCCTGATGCCATGGATGGTGCGGATCTGGCCAGTTTTGGTGGCATCGCTGCAGCCAATGCCAGGCTACAGACGTTAGGTGCCATTCCAGAGAATATTGGGTTAAAAGGTGGTGGAAATCCTGACCCAAATAAAGCAAAAAATCCTGGGTCAAAAGATGTTGGAAGTCCTGAGGCAAAAGGTTGTAAAAATCCCAGGCCAAAAGCTCTTAAAGCTCTAGAAAATCCCAGACATCCCTTGCCAGAAGATTTTGAGGATCCTATCCCAGCGAGATTTAAAACTCGCAGACGAAAATTTGTTGGAAAACCCGCAATAGGTTGGATTCGTAACCCAACTAAATTTAAAATTACCCCACCAAAAGTCCTTGAAAATCCCAGAGATCCCTCGCCAGAAGATGATAAAGTTGTCAGGCCAAAAGTTATAGATGTTGTTCAACAAGCTGTTGAACCGCCAAGCGAGAAGAAACGAGTTAATCGCTCATTGCTTAGAGGTGAGTGTACTGACTTCATTACTCCTACTTTGCACCAATGTGTGAAATGGTTTCTTCATCATATTCTTCTGTACCTGGAAATGTATGCTGTACCTTTCATCTGTGAGTATATGAGTGTTAACATGTACTGTCACCTCATCATTTTCTGTGTGTTTTTCAGAGCCCTTTGATTCTGAATATCAACTTTTGTATCAAGTGCTTGGGGAAGGGTGCGGTGGCAGAGTGTACAAAGGGATCCGGATATCGGATGACACTCCGGTAATGCACTCGTATTTATATCAAACACAATGTTTGCTGAAATTTGTATGTTCACTTGATCTAAACCATGTTTTAAAGTTTGTAGATTCTTAAACCTTAAAGTTATGTGTGCAGTGTCAGGTGAGCCGCTTTAGTCAGCTCAAGAGAAATTAACTTTTGTTGTTTTTCTCTTTACAGGTTGCCATCAAGCAAATAAACAAACGAAAGTATGAAAGCACTCTTCAGATTGTAAGTTGTCATAAAATTTGATGTAGTGAACTAAACAAAAAATAGACCGTATAGCGATTACGCACCAAGATATTTGTTTTATCTAATTGTAATTTGTTGACCATTTTTTGTCCAGCCTGGATACCCCAAACCACTTATAACAGAAGTGGCGCTGCTGCTTAAGTTAGGAGAAGCGCCCTCATGCCCCAATGTCATACAGATGTATGACTGGTACGAGACTAAACACTTTTACACGCTCGTGTTGGAGTACCCACTGCACAGCGTATCCTTGTGGGATTTTGTTACAAATCATAAAGGACTTAGTGAAAATACAGCAAGACATCTCATGCGTCAGGCGGTACTGGCAGTACAACATTGTCTGGATAATGGAGTTTTTCACACCGACCTCCATGCCAAGAACTTCTTGGTGCAGCAATCAACAATGAGCCTGAAGTTAATTGACTTTGGGGCTGGACATTATCTGACGCATGAGGAATATAAGACCTTCGACTTTATAGGTGAGCTGAATTTTTTTAATATAGCGGAGTATTGAAACCTGCTGTTTCTTTTACAAAATGACTCAACACGATGTTTTGTGTACAGGAGCTCCATGTTGCAGCCCGCCTGAGATCTACACGACTAAGAAATACCACGCCGTGCCAGCAAACGTCTGGGCCTTAGGTTCTGTGCTGTACTTCATGGTGCATGGAGATTACTCTAATTTAAAGAACTTTTATTCCGGGAATCTGCAGACAACTGAGAAGGATTTATCAAAGGGTGAGTGAAAATGACTGATCAACATGCACACACAAAGTCTCTGATCAAATCCACAATAAATATTATTATCAGAGGATACGGTCTGTCTGGCAAGATGTTAGATTTTATTGTGTTTAGCTAAACAGTCATTTAGTGGCTCGCCGATGTATTACATCACTGTGCCATCATCTTAACCTGAGGTACTGTCTGTCAGTGACCAGGGTAGGGCTGGGTATCGTTCAAAATCTTTAGATCCGGTGCCAATTTCAATACCTCCGTTTCGATACCGGTTCCTAACGATACTTTTTCCCAAAACCATATGTTTTCAAATCCATTTAAACATTAACAAAAATACATTAAACACAAAACTTTTATTTTTCACCTTATTTAAAACAAATTCTCGTAACACTTCTCATTCAGGGAAACATTATTAATAAAACTGGTTGTGCTTTTGGATAGGGGTGTGCCAGCAGACACACTCATCGGTTTTTGTTTTATGAAAATAAGGAAACAAAAATAAAGAAATTAAGAATATAACTAACACTGCTTTATTTTATGAAATGAAAATGGTCTTTAGCTTGAACTAGCAGAATTTAAATAAGTGGGTTCATTTTGCTGCAACTTTGACAAAAAGTAAAAAGTTTTACTGGGAAGATTTTTATGCATGTTTGTTTGTTTTTGTAAACAAAGAACTGTAATACTCAACTTCATAATTATCAAAATATTAAATAGCCTACATTTGGGATTTTTAAAATGAGTAGCAAATGCGTTAAATTGAATTTTAGTTTGTTTTAAATAACAAGCCAGGCTTGTAAGCAGTGTTGGGCTGCTTAACTTTAAACCATAGACTGAAAAAAATAGGTTAAAACGCATCGTCCATTTTGGGAGACGAGGGCATGAAGTCTTGTGATGCGGAGAGACAGGCGCGAGTATTTCATAAGCATTAAGAGACACAGGCTGCGCGCGTGCTTTAAATTGAGACCCCTCGTCACTTTAGGAGAAACGCCGTTTTGGTTGACTTTCACGGAGACAGCACGGCAATACTTGCGCTCACTCAATTGGTTACACTGTCACAAAGCCTTTCTGTATATTTCTCATATTGTATCCTTTTTACACGTGTGTTGGGTGACTGTGAGTATCTTCCGAAATCTTCCCCGTCACGTGGTGGTGGACAGCCAATCGCCGGCGCTTTAGGTCCTTACATGCAAGTACAGGCTCACACAGACACAGCCGCTTGGCTTTTGGAACCGAAATTTGGCACCGAAAGATAAATCATTTTTCGATACTCAAAGTATCAAAGTTTTTCGTTCGATACCATAAAAGTATCGACGTTCGATACCCAGCCCTAAACCAGGGTCCCTTTAGATGATAGACAGACAGACTTTTTTGCAGTATTATTAAATGACAACAAAAGCGTCTCTTTATGCCGTGATCATTATTGCCATTTGTGTGTCATGATGACTAACCAGCTCTCTCCTAAATCTTGTACAGAAATCTATGATCTGTTAAGATGGTGCCTGGCCCTGAATCCAAGTGATCGTCCGACGCTCAAGGAGATCTTAGATCATGACTGGTTTAAAACTGAGTCTGACGAAGAAGAGCTACTCGTATACAAAATGAGGTAACAGACCTTTTCAAGAAGGAAACTGCATTTTGCAGATTACATGCTTTTTATTTTGTGTAGTTAGTTGTATAGTAAGATTGTTTTAAATGTACATTTTCATCACTACAGCACACTATCCACGGAAAAGTAAGAAGCTGAATGACTGAAGGAGAGGGAAATGATTAAAGATGCTGTTTTCATCATCCTGAGACGTATGGAGTTTGATAATCAAATTGATCACATTATTTAATGGCATCATAATGAATTAGCTAACAGCTGTGTGTTAGATGTTGTTTAACCAACACTTCTGCATTTGTCCTCTTGTGTCTCCCTAGTTTCTACAACCAGAAACCATTACAAGAGAGACGAGACATTATTTAAAACAGGAATTTCTCAGGAGTTACACATTTTTAGGAACTTTCTGCATAATGTAAGTACACAACTGCATTTATCTTTGTATATTTTATTACAAAAATCATACATATTGTGCACTGGCGGCCAGTGACTTCTTTTTTCCGAAGGCGCTTGATACGAAGTTCAAGTTTGTCACAACATGTATGTAGCCCGTCATGTGTGTGGTGCGTAATTTCAAAATATGTGTTCTGCATGTCGAGAGATCTTATGTGCATCACATGTATGGTCAAAATAAGTGCCTGCTGCAGACGCGTCTAAAGGGTTTATGATAAAAGAGACACTTGCGTTTGCCAGATACTCTTATATTCTTGTGCGTAATCAAAGTTTACTGTTAAGGGAGTGTCTTGCGTGTATTTTGTGAACGTGAGCGTCTCTTTTATCATAAATGGTTTTGACGCGTGTGCAGCAGGCACTTATTTTGACAAAACACGTGATGCACATGGATCACATGACGCAACAAACAAATATTTTAAAAACGCAAGCAACTCACATGACACTCCAAACACTTATTTTAAATTAGCGTCCCTCGGATGAACAGTTACGAGCCGCCACTGATATTGTGGCTTTAAGGTTCTAGATATACTATAAATATAATGACTAAAAATTAAATGTTGACATTTTCTTTCTTTCTCATCTTCAGGTTGTATTTCAGACTTCATGAACACAGACCGCTGACTGAACATCTGATGCAGATCCCGTCTCATCCTTGAACACATTAAAAAAAAATTTATTCTTAATGTTTTTATATTTTAAAGTTGTAAAATAAAGTATCTAATATATATTATGTCCTCTATAGAATCAGCTATGTCTGGCTCTCTCTCTAGTTTTTTTCCAGGTTTAACTTAGATATCTCTTCTATACATTACATTATCACAACGCTCGATAGTTCAGTTTAATCTGTACTTTGCAACTTTTGTTGTCTCTTGATTTTTCTGTGATGTAAAGCTGATTTGAAATAATTAGACAATTGTGAAAAGTGCTACAGTATATAAATAAAATTGAATTGAATATGGAAGTCTTTTCTTTAGCAGATGATTTAATTTGCTTTTTTACTTGATCAAACTGATTAACTTGGGTTAATTATGTACATGTTTTTCATATGCAATATCAAACCCTTGATCTTGGTATAAAATACTGGGAGTTAACGTAGTAAATCCAATCAGACACAATGTTAAACCTGATGCTGTTTTAACCCAAATAAGTAAGTACACTTGAACTAAACCTTAAAATATACCCTTCATTACTCTGTGTTTTAGTTTAATTTGCATGATTTCTCTCAATCATCAAGACATTTTGATTAACTTATTTTATTTAAATCTGTGGTAATCTTATGTAAACTGCTACTCTGCAGCTATTTCTGTTATCGCTGTTGGCTATTATTTTTGTTGTAAAGTTAAGAGCTGATTAAAAGTACATTACTTTACGAAATACATGTAATATATATTTATGATAATATAATTGCAATTGGCCTTAAATGAATCTAGAATGAACTTAAGCTAAAGCCACAGAAATGATTGAAGTGCTTGAAACACCTGCTGGGGAAAACATAAAAGCAACAAGATCTCACTCCAAACAATTTGCACTTTTTACACAATAATTGTAAGATTAAAAAAAAAGTTTTTAGGAAAAATAAATGATTTAACTTAACTTAAAGTGTATTCTGTTTGCTTTTTTAGGGCAAACAGATCATTATTAAGACTTTTACCCTCTTTTAATTAGGCAAGGCAAGTTTATTTGTATAGCACATTTCATACACAGAGGTCATTCAAAGAACTTTACATAGAAATGAGAAAACAATATAAGAGAAAAAAGACAATGTAAAAAAATACACGATAAAATCACAATAAAAAACAAAGATACATGAGAATTTAAAATAACAATTAAAGAAAATAAATGTGATTTGAATAAAAACTGTTTAAAATGTAAAACAGAAGTAAAAGTGACTTGAGTTAAAAGTGCAGTCAGTGTGAAGCAGCACAGTGCTCATTCAGTAAATGAAGAGTTAAACAGATGTGTTTTTAATCTAGATTTAAAAGTGTTTACTGTTGAAGCACATCTGATCTCTTCTGGAAGCTGATTCCAGCTACAGGTGGCATAAAAGCTAAATGCTGACGCACCTTGTTTTGAGTGAACTCTTGGTATCTCTAAATGATCTGAGTAATCTTTATATTCAGTTAGCATATCTGTCATGTATTTGGGTCCTAAGCCATGAAGTGATTTATAAATAAGTAACAAAACTTTAAAATCTATTCTAAATGTAACAGGAAGCCAGTGTAAGGAGATTTTTTGGTTCTGGTCAGAATTCTGGCAGAGGTCGGAGTGCTCTCTCAGATGGAGGAGGAGGAGGGCAAAAATGCACATGTTTGTCATTAATCTGTCTATATATAAAAACTAGGCAAATGGTAGCGTTATCACTCAGAAGGATACATGTTTTATGAACTTATAATAGTAAAAAACCGACCCAAGTTCACTTAAACCATATTAGACACTGCTCATTTGTGATCAACTCCCCCTACTGGTGAACTATCGGATTTTCGAAACAGTTTTCACAAAAATGAGTACCGATTTAATGAAGTTTTATTTTATAACGTTTAAACGAGGCAAAGTTTACATAGCGCGAACTAAATTGATAAATAAATCCCGCGAATTAAAAATTAGTGTGCTAGTCAGTGGCGGATGCAGAACGTGACATATGGGTGGGCATGGATTAAGTCCGGGTGGGCCTGAATCTATGGGTGTCACTTTTGAATAAGAAACTATAACAAGTCTATAAAATTCGTCAAAACTTCAGAACACTAATTTAAACAGCATACACACACACCCGAACTGCACGTCACATTTTTGACATTATTGATAGCCTACTTTAAATTGTAATGCAACGTGACATTTATTAAATATTGGGCTCTCATAGCCTACAAAAAAGAACCTGCACACAGTGACAGGAAATATAAATGAACCCAAAAAAACCTTATACTTTTTTAAATAACCTATTAAAGTGTTTAAATAAATACGGTTACTAAATGCTTAAAATGAAGCTTCTAACATCATATTCTCTTCATGCAAATCACTAAAAATATATTTTCGTTCTCACATATTTAAGTTAACTTACTAAATAAAAAAAGAAAAAGGGAATTGCTAGAATAATGTTAGACTCTGGGGTTAAACGAAATGACAAATAAATAAACATTTAATATACTTTTTGATGAGCACAAGAGCAAGCCTAAGAGCGGAGCCGAGGAGCGCGCATATCAGACGTGAACGAAAGGAATAATGGATTTAATGCTTTCACTTCATTTCCTGACAGTTTCACTTGTTAGTGAGGATAGTAATGGCTATGACGCCGAATTACATACAACATAATTACCTAACTAAATCTGAGAGAATGCAAACACATTACAATATTTTTTCCTCCGCCCGACGGCCAAGGCGCATCATTTTTTTTTAGCCCGACATGAATTCGCAAAGCCCGTAATGGACGTCGGGCAAGCGATTTTGCGAGGTTTGTTTTGTAGAAAGACTTGCTTTAAAATGAATTTCGTTTTGTATAAATTGTATCTTAATATTAATCAATGTTTGATCAAACAATTGCCTCGATTTAATAAATAAGAAGCAAACCAAGAACGTCTGTGGTGTGGATTGAAGTGAACCCACTATATTTCCGCAGCCTACGTCTTTCTTAAATTAATGTCTCAATTACACAGTAGGCTTATAGGTTGTTATGATAGGCTATTTGTTGCTTAAAAGCAATAGGCTATATTGTATAAAGTGTAGCAATAAACGTGGCGTGACTTATAGTGCTGCTATATCGCTATATCAAACAACATCACTATGATCAGATGTTTTCTTTCTATTTTTTACTCCGCTGTCATATTTGTTGTGTGTTTATGTTATTGAGAGGAAAGCGCGCAGCACATATAACGTGTTGTTATTCAAAATACGTTTTCTACTTGCTTTCAAAAAAAGTTCTCAAAGGGATCATGGCTGAAAGCTGCTCGGGAATATTTCATTATAACGCAACATTCAACTGCTTTAATAGTTTTTAAATAGTTATCAGGCTTACTTATAATTTTACTGTTTTTAACATAACATGCAATAGATAAATTACACCACATAAAGTAGTATACATGTCTAACTATACAGAGTAGTATTTTTTACATTTCTGATTGGGCGGGCCAGCCCATAGCTCTGCGCCTGGTGCTAGTTTTATAAATTACTACGCCATTCTTAGTCCGTGGTGGCCATATTTCATTTTATAAATCCTTGTTGAGTTTAACGTTAAATGACTACATCAAGCCGGTAGGCAGGGGGGGGGGGGTTCGGGTGGTTCGAACGAACCCCCCCCTCACTGCCAAAAGGTCCAGAATTTAAGTCGTTTTTTGCGTGATTATTGTCATCATTGTTTTAATCAATGCTTGTGACAAATATTCTGGGTTCCTGTTTCAAATTAATATGATACATTTAAGCTGAACGCATGATTTCTGTCATTTTCTGATGCTCGTTTTATTTGACTCAACGCTCAGCGCTCGTTTGACTTCTGGCTGCGCAGACCGATCGGCATGTGACGTCTTAGCACCACGAGACAGATTCAACACTAAATGACTCAGTATGCTTTTAAATAGATCTTGCGGTAGTGTGATGTCACAGGCCAACAGGTCTGCGCTGCTCCCCATTAAGTAAGGTAAAGTCAAAATTATTCCGAGATGACCAATAAAATCAGACCATGCAGACAGAGGTGCAACACAGGGGTCAGATGCGCAGTTAGTGGAAGTGCAAGAAAGATGTAAGTAATTAAACGCTGACTATTATACAGCAGTTTAATGATGTGAAGTATGAAACGCAGTGATTGTCAGGGTGACAAGACAAGAAACATTACTGCAGCTGAGCACATATGGGTGTCCAAATTTAATGCGTTGCTTTAACTCCCTCCAGTAATTCACTTCCCATTATTCAGCGTGTTTATTAGCAAAATACAACTTTAATTCGTTAAGATATCTTTTTTACTGTATGATTAGATTCACTGTGTTGTACTGAACTGATGCGAAGCTTGAACTTGAAAACGCGACGCATCACGTGCGCGGTACAACGCTTCATCCACCGGTAATGGCGTGCACGGAGTTTAAATGAGCCCATATTCATCTTTTGGCTTAAACATTTTATTGCATTCGGTCTTAAAGCCCAATAAACAGTACCTGTTGAAGTCATTAAAGTTAATTAAACAACAAAAGAAGAGAAAGTCACTGACTGGTCCTGACTGTAACCTATAGTGTTGAGCTCTGCTATTAAAAGTAAGTTTAAGGTTTATCGTGGAATTTTGATTTTCTGAACAACTTTTACTAAAGTTACTGCAGTTAACATGAAGCCTTTTGCTTCATTAACAGACATTAAATCAGATGTGAGAAGTTTAAAATTAAGGCTTGCATTATGTTTACATCTTACACAGTTAGTATAATGCATGCAGGGCAAGAAGAATATTTATCTAATGTGGGTAATGTGAAGTAATCGTAGTTCATTTATGCTTTTTTTATAATTACAGTTTTCTTTCATGAGATAATGACCCCCTAAAGTAGCCTCTGCCAACCTATTTATACAATTCTAGTTCTCTGCATTACTGATGTTGTATTTAAGCATATTAAGTGTATAATAAGTGTGTGCATATTTTGAATTAATTTAATAAACTAATAATTGATGGCCTTTAGTAAATTCACTAAAATGATCCTATATTCAGTAAGCCTATGTTTACTTTACTGACAGCCCGTTGTGCCCAGGATGGTAAAATAATTATTACAATGCATTCCTATAATGACCAACACAAATCTTCTGCATATACTGACATGGTTTGAAATCTATAGTTATTTGATTCTTTGGTTTTCTGATGTTTTTTTGACATTCATATATGTAGAGCAGAGAAATATTTTTTTTTCCTGGGGGCATGCCCTAGAAAAATACATATATGGACCGCCCTGCTCATAATTAAATACAAAAGGAGGAGAAAAACTGCAAAAAAGGTCCACTTTTTGAAAAAAAGAACCCCCCCTTTCAATAGGCTGGCTACGGACCTGTACATTAATCTAGCCAGCACATTACTTCAACTTCACAAGATAATAAGAGCATGTTGATGTGAAGTGTGTAAGATGTGTGTCCTGCTCCTGCACATACAAAATCTACTGTATAAAATGCATGCTAGTGTTACTTGTATGGACCCATGTGTAATGGCTTGCTGTTCAGTAGTGCTTTAACAATATATATATATATTTTTAAAATTTTTATAGGCCATCATATATGCCCTGTCTGTCCTCCGGAATTGATCATTACAGGAGGCTGAGCGGGTCTTCCTTTCTGGTCCAAAATATGATTACAGGTCAGAGTCAAATATGAATTATTTTTACACAGTGCCCACTGCACCCTTTTGCTACCAATATTTGTCAACACAACAGTGATAACTTTCTCTGATAACATGTTTTAGTGAATGGGAAGAATTTAATCGAAAGATTGAAAAACAATTGAGGAAAGAAGGGAGATCATTCAATTGGTGGGTATTGCTGTTATGTACTTACAAATATTCTGTCTCTGTCTGTCTGTCTCTCTCTCTCTCTCTCTCTCTCTCTCTCTCTCTCTCTCTCTCCCCAACAAGTACATAAGTGTTAAATCAGAGATATATATTTAAGTTGAGCATGTTAAACAAATGTTCCTTATTTAACACCCCCCGCTCTCTCTCTCTCTCTCTCTCTCTCTCTCTCTCTCTAGAGTTCAAGCCTGCAACCATTCTTTAATTGCAGCAGCTGATGGATTGGTTGCATTGTTATTGGTTGCATTGTTTGTTGCAATGTTACTGGTAAAATCACATGTAAATATATAGATATATACATATAAATATACATTCTTGAATGATTCTTGAGTCTTGTCTTCCCTCTCTACAACCTTAAAAAATTGGCTGTAATTTAGTGACTGCATATGCTGATTCCATCTTTATTTTACCTGATAATTAGTTAATTAGTTAAGCTTATAGAGCTAAACTTAACTTAGGTTTAGGGTTATAATTCAAGAAATGAAGACTAATACATTTTAAAATATACATTTTTCATTTATAGTTTGTGTAAATTTGTTTACACAGAAAATTGTCACTTAAAGCACATTTGGTAATTAACCTTACATTTAAAATTACATTTATGAAGAAATAGTACTGAGATTACTATATTGATATAATTATGTACAAACGTTATTACAAACTAAACAACCAGGGGCAAAGAAATGCGGACCTGAAACGGCAGCCGCCGTTATATCATCCAGTTCGGTAGGTGGCGCTGTCACAAAAACGTAGGGTCATAGAATTGCGGTCATAAAACTGCAGCCTCCGGTTGTGCAGGAATATACTATTGGATAGAGGCGATGCCTTTTGTTGGGCCGTTTGGTCAGCACCGGTCAGCACGACCAGTTTAGGGCCGAAAAAAATATTAATGATAATAATATTAATGATAATAAAATCCCAACAAAACAACAGTGTTTTGGTAGGATGAATTTCTTTATGGTCCTATAGCGTTATCGAATCATCGGTGCGAAGGGACCAAAAACACGTCAATGTGTATTTTGATTGCAGAGGGGTGGCGCTGTTGTTGTCACTCTTACCCATTGACTGTAAAAAAAAGAAAACAACTTTAGTTTTTATTTGCCGCCCCTCTTTAAACGACATTAAATGCTTAACTGACACACTTCAAAGGAATAAAAAATATATCACATGTGAACCTAATAGCTTATAGCAGTGATGAAAAACAAGAAAGATATACCAACTACTACAATCAACTACATTTAGGAAAAGGTTTAATTGTTTTAAAGAGTACAACAATACAAATATAATAAAAATTATTTATTTATTTTTATATTAATACTTTTATACATACAAATGTATAGTTGATTATTGGGTCTTACATAATAAAACTGATGTAATACAAGCGCAATTTGCTTCTTCCGTGTCTGTAATATGTAGTCACACATTACACGGGGATTGCAACAGATTCGACAGGCCGTTTCTCAATCTGAAGGCTGCAGCCTGCGCAGGACGCATACAGTAATAATATAATAAAATTAAAATAAACAGACCTTAGAAACAAAAAAGTATTTATTAACAGAAACAACACTTAACATTTAGTCAAGATGTTAACAAATTCGTGGCTGACGTCATGGCTTGAAAGTTTGTGTGGCGCACTTCCGCCAACTCAAACCGGAAGTTGAGTTGTTTTGTTTTCGAGCGGGTTGGGGGGTTGAGCCCTGCCGGCTCGAGCTTGTCTATCAGTATGTATATATCATGACCGAATGAATGCAGTAGAGTGATATAAACATACTTTAGTTTATTAGAAAGGTTTTTTTTTATTATTTTAGGGTAAAACAGGGATGGACACGCGTGTGTCGGATCTGTTTGGGTCCAGCTCTCAGGGGGCAGGAGGGCTCGCCGGCAGAAAAGCCTCAAAACATGGTAAAAAGTGTAAAAACCGTTCGGGTCGACATCCCAAAGGCAGCAATAATCCGCCGTATCTACCTCCAGAGGTGAGAGACAAACAGATAAAACTTTAAAGTCTGTTCAGTGTCTTATTTACTGACTGCTCGTCTCTTTTATTTTTAAACACACATCGACTGTATCCTTGGTTACGGTCATTCAATATGTGCTTGTTTAACGTTATATATAAAGCACAATGTATTCTATGTCACTTCAATAGTCTTAAAAAGTGACATGTGGTTTACAAAAGTAGTTTATAATATATCATGTCAGCTAATGTGTGGCAGGCTCTTCTACAGCAATATGTTACAACATTTAACTTTAGAGCAAAAGTAAAACAGTAATGAAGGTCAAAACAGCTCTTAATGTACAGGAAAGTTCTTATTTTTTAAATCATTGACGTTAAACATGTATAGATTATAAATATGTAGTTTAAATAGATGTAGATGTCACAGTAAATGACAACAGCTGTGTTTGTAAATATCAGAAACATGACAGATGATATATATTCAGTCAGTAAGATGAATCATGTTCAACATGAAGCTCTGATTATCTTGTCTGACTTTGTTCACTTAATTAAAATAAAATTAAAATGCTACATTGATTTCAAATGACTAAAATAAAACTGACCCATCAGGATTATTGACTTTAAACCGGGTTAACTCTGCCTTTCATACAGTACTGATGTAGACTGAAGTCTTTGTGTTTGTCAATAATGAACCGTGAAGCTTTTCAGCAGCTCTATTCAGTAAACTCTTTATTTCTCTCTCTCCTGTCTTTTGTTTTAGTCTGAAGAGGGAAACATTGAATACAAGGTAAAACTCACTACAAGCAGACATCTGTATAAATCTTTTTGCCACAAATATTAACACTTATTACAAGCTTTTAAGCATAAGCTTTTAAATTCAAGGGTTTGAAACATTTTACATAATTTAAGACAACAGCCGCAGGCCTTTTTGAGTGGGGGGAGGGGGTGAAAAAGTTACGCGCACCTTCAAATTAATATAACTCTGGCATCTAGATGCCTAATCTTGGTCTTGTTTTAAAGAAGACACTTTAAAGTTTTCCCGAAAGTGAAATAAAAATGTTTTAGCAATTTACATTCGTTGTAATAAATAAAAATAATGCAAGCAAGTATTATCTTTTATACGTAAAATCATAAAAATGAAAATGTAACAAATTTAATGCCAGAAATGCTATAAAATTTAAGTAGTTGTGATTCAAATTCCAAGTTTAAAAAAAGAGGTTTGTGTCACAGCTTTAGTCGTTTTACCATGCACGGCCACTAGGTGTCAATGGTTTGCGGCATACTCTTGTCACAAATTAATCAATTACTGTCACTGCATTATTATTACTTCTAAAAGTTTTTAAAATATGAAAGCTACATTCTTAGAGCTTCCCAATGATACATGCTTTGTCAAGCTTGTTTAGGTTTAGAAAAGGGTATTAGTGCTATACATATATGGGTGATTCTCACGAAACCATTAAAACACCACGGCACTAATGATTTTAGATATAAAATGTGTAATGTAGTAATATTAAAAAGCATCAGAATTAACACAATACTGTGTTCCACTTTGCACAATGTGTGATTTCAACATAAGAATTTATAATTTGTCAATTTTATCTCATTTTCTGCTGAAATTCTCATTACCGAAATAATTAACCTCATTTCCGAAACCTATGTATCATTACCTCAACAGATGCTTATTAAATGTTAATTTAATTAATAGAAGCATAATACTTTGATTTTAAATGCATGTGCAGAATCTCCAAATTATGTTCTTTCAGGTTCGTCATGTCATTTTGAAAATATGTCAGGTTTCTTCGAAATATAAAAAAATAGTTGTAAGTTGTGGAAGGTGTTGCGGTATATGAGCTAAAAAAATAAAAATAAATTAAACATAAATATTATTTCAGAATTTCAATTTACTGTGCATGACTATTAATAATCCATTTTTGAAAATGTAAAAATATATTAACTTTTATAACAGTGTTGAAGTTGTTGACTGTTGCGGTAATGAGATTTTTTAGGACTTATTTTTGAAATGATAAGTAAAAGTTTTTAAATCAATGTTCCCAGACTTTGTTTCTAATGTCTGATGGGGAAAAAGTAAATTTGAGCAATTTTTACATTTTCATGCTTGACATTTTTAAAACCAAGTTTTCGTGAGAATCACCCATATAACAACAAATTGGGTCCACCTGTGGCCCCTAGACATTTTAGAAACTGAGGCTGCATCCAAATAACCACACTTGCGGTCTGACCGCTTGAATACTTACGTGACGTATTTTCTGTATTTTGCCCAAGTGTTCTAGTGGGCGTGAAGATCCCAAGCGTGCATGTAAAAATTATTTACCCAATGGGACAGACTTAGCAAGTGTTAAAATGTCAATCCTGCAAGTGGCAGCAATTTGCACCTAAACATATTCATTTTTATTTAGGGTACTTATATATTTTTAAGGTTTGCTTTAAATAAAATGAACACATAAATAAATGAATAAATAAATTGACATTTAAAGATTATTATCTACACTTATCTGAAACTTTCAGATGCAGAATTCTTTGCACATGTAAAAAGCTCTTAATTTTCTGCATGTAGCTTTATTAAAGTTTATTGTTTATGTAGTCGTCCCCGAATAAACAACACCATTAATGTTGTTTTAATGTTATAAAAGCAGTTAGAGATGTTTTACAAAATACATAATGTTTGCACCAATGAAATCTGGAACACTTTCCGTTTTACTACCAAAATATGTCAAATCCATTTATTAACTTACAATTATGTTTCCACGACATCTGGTGAGATTTGGAGGGACTTTGCCAGTTTTAAGACATGGTACAGTCTGGCGCACTTACTTCCTGTCACGTGCATGCGCTCTCAAGTGGCCAAGACCACAAGTGTGGTTATTTGGACACAGCCTGACTTTCACTATGTCATAATTTTCCCAAAATGGTGGTGAAATATGAAAACTACACTCTTAAAATCTTTCATATACAGTTTGTCATGATTGGATAAGAATTCACATTGGATTCACATGCAAAACACTGAATTCACATGCAAAACACTTATATCCAATGATATAGGAGCAGTTACACAGACAGGGATTAGACTATTCCTAGACCTAGACTAAAATAAATGTAAGAGGCGAGCTATCCAAACTGAAAACAACCTGCACTGACATATCTTAAAATACATCAGTGCCCTTTGTTTAGCCTAAACATGCACACAAGTAATGTTTTAGTAAGGCAAACTAGTTATATTTCCTAATTAAAATAAGGCCTAGTAGTCCTGATTTAAGAGAATTTCTGTCTGGGAAACGACCCCATATAATTTTTTGTGAAAATTTAAATGCAAAATATGGACGAAAACTCAGGTGTCCCGCTCAAGAGACAGCACAAGTTTTAATATAGTAAAATTCACAACATGAAAATAGGATAAATGTTATAATAATCTACAGATGAACGCATACATTTGTAAAACATTCGATACACACATAGACTATCCAGAGATCATCATCATTGACCGGCTGATGTAAGAGCTCGGCCACACCTCTGTTAATGTACACGGCTATAGATAAACAACAACCTGTTTACCTTTTACATTGATTCATTTAGCCAGCACTTAACCAACTAACACAAAAAACAAACATCACAGACAATTTGTCAATTAAACTGAACAGTGGTGCCTTTAATGGACATAGACTCATCACATGAACACTCCCATCATTATAGCATTAAACCTGTTCATACTGATGACTACTAAAGCCCCTTTATTGTTTTATGTTGTTGTTTTTTTGGACCTAGCTGAAGTTGGTGAACCCTACACAGTATCGTTTTGAGCATCTGGCCACACAGATGAAGTGGAGATTACAGGAAGGTAAAGGAGAGGCTGTCTATCAGATCGGTGTAGAGGACAATGGCCTGCTGGTGGGTCTGTCAGAGGAAGATATGAAAGCCTCGCTTAAAACACTCCGCAAGATGGCTGACAAGTATGAACACTAACACACCATTCATTGTGCATACAGAAGTGTTTTTGTCAGGTCAGGACTGTGTTCATTTGTTTGTGTCTGTGATGTGTTCAGGGTGGGTGCTGACATCACAGTCCTCAGGGAGAGGGAGGTCGATTATGACTCGGACGAGATGCATAAAATAGCTGAAGTCCTTGTAAGAAAAGTACCTGATGATCAGCAGGTAAACATTACACACACAATGTGATCCCCTCGAAACGGATTTAAATCCGATTGCTCAAACCACGAGGTGGTCTGGGAAGAAGATGGGATTAATATCCATTTAGCCAAGATGCATTTATGTGGATGAATGGAAATGGAAAAACTCTCTAAATGCATGGGGTGACCAGGTGTAAAAATGTTATTTGTGTCATACTCATCTTATGTATGTCATTGTCTGAATGTGTGTTATGCACTGTTGTAAAAGATTTAGTGTTTCTTTTAGCATATGTAGCATTATCACTTTTATCATAGTAATAGGCCGGTGTAAAAATGGCTTAAATGTAGAAGCTGTATAAAGTATTTTCTGTTTTTGTGAACTGAGGTGCTTATACATTGACTTGACACCTTTATTTGATCCATCGACAGTTTTTGGACCTGCGGGTAGCTGTGCTGGGTAATGTGGACTCGGGTAAGTCCACTCTTCTCGGTGTACTTACACAAGGAGAGCTGGATAATGGCAGAGGCCGAGCACGCCTTAACCTCTTCAGACACCTTCACGAAATCCAGACAGGAAGAACCTCTAGTATCAGCATTGAGATTCTGGGCTTTGACAGCAAAGGAGAGGTGAGGGTTTATATCCTTTAAAGGTAATTTAATGATTATAAAGTGCTTGTGTCTTTACGCCACTGCCCTGTATAATAAATGATCAAGAAAATAAACAAACGCAGATTGAAAATAAATCAATAGCTTAACAAGAATATATTGCTCTCTAATTTCAATGTTTTTCATGTAGGGCTGCACGATAAATAGAAAATTAATTGTTAACGTAATAACAGTATTTGCCATATGGGTATCGCTGAGAGTTGTCATAACTACTTTGCATGCTTAGATTGTCCAAGTTTAACCAATCAGAAGGGACCCTATTAAATACCCGCCAAGTAGGTCTTATAGAGACAGAGCGCAGTTATGCAAATTTGAAAAACACGCCCACCGGGCGTTTCCCCCTAGTGGACACAGTTCTACTAATATGAGTACTATGAAAAGTTGCCTGTTTCCACTTTTCTGTCTGCAAACGCTCGTTTTTGAGCTCGACAGCTTATAAAAACTTATTTCTGGGTTCTTTGGCTTGTTAGCTGTACATATTGTCACACAGCAGCTTTTAGGCATTATTCTGTTTTTTGTTATACGACAAGGAGGCGGCCTCTCTCAATACAAAGTGAATGGAGACCGCTGGATTGTTTTCCCCTCCGGTGGGCGTGGTTTTCAGGTTATGACGCGCTGCGCTCTGTCTCTATACTGTTAAAACTATTGGCTAAATGTCAGGCGCAAAGGTGAACCTAGGCGAAGCAGAGAGCGGAAAATAAATATGACAAGAGTAGAGATGAGTGAGGAAAACTACATCGACAAACTTGTGCCTAAAAAACTACTTCTACTTTTTTTAGCCTGAAATAGGTTTAAAGGGGCCATGGGGTGAAAATCTGACTTTTCCATCTTTAAGTGCTATTATTGGGTTCCGGGTACTTCTATCAATCTAGAAAATGTGAAAAAGATCAACCCAGTAACTTCGTTTTGGTAAACCATTTTCTGCAAGCACGTGAAAAATTAGGTAATTGAAATTTGGCTCTCCTTATGATGTCATAAGGAGATCTTATTATAATAATACCGCCCCTTAATCTGCTCTATCCAACCACGGCACAGCTATTTAGTCCAAAGAGAGAAAATAATTGACAGCACAATTGAGTTTCAATTGCAACAAACCACCATCACTGCAATCAGTGTTTGAATTTATCAGCTCATTTGCATTTTAAAGGACACACCCAAAACGGCAAATTTTTTGCTCACACCTACAAAAGTGTCAATTTTAACATGCTATACTAAATTATCTATATTGAATTTTGAGCTAAAACTTCACATACGTACTCTGGGGACACCAAAGATTTATTTGACATCTTAAACAAGTCTTGTGACACGGGCCCTGTCATTAGAAGAATGTATTTCCTGTTTATTTCAATGATAAAAAAGCTAATAAAGAAAAACGCATCGAATTAATAAATCGCAAAAATATTGTTATCACAGCATTCAACAGTAGAAATGCACATTGCATATTTTATAAACATTGTGCAGCCCTACTTTCATGTATGAATAAAGTAGTCCTGCCTACATCTACTCGCTATTAAACTGTATCTTCTGTTAGAACTGTAAATATCCTCACATCTCCTTCTCTGAAATTCACCTTTAATACTGAACAGTTATAGCGGTGATGAATGACGTGATTAAACTTTTGGTGTCTGACCTCACCACAGGTTGTGAACTACAGCGAGTCCCGAACAGCGGAGGAGATCTGTGAGAGCGCCTCAAAAATGATCACCTTTATTGACCTGGCAGGCCACCACAAATATCTGAAGACCACCATCTTTGGCTTAACCAGCTACTGTCCAGATTTTGCCATGCTTGTCGTCAGTGCTAACACTGGCATCGGTAAGCATTCATGCCGTGTTTGAGAGTGTTTTGCTTGCTTTCTTTATGCTGTTTCTCTTTAGGATATACAGTAGAGAGCCAGCGAATAAACCTGATAGAGTTCAATTCGGTCAGTCTGTTATTGTTATGGTACAGTAAATCAGCTGTGCTCTTGGCTAATAATATATGATCTTATGTAAGTCTTAAGCACCACCCTCAGTTTTATGAACTATCACAGAGCTCGGGTCAACGATCAGGTCGGGAATGAAACCTAAGCCATGTCAGTCTGATTCTGTCTGAGCATTACAGCAAAACCACAGCCTGTGATCAGACACAACTGTCATTTTATCAATGCTCATTTGTTTATTTGGGATTCCTGGAGCTCAGAGCATTAGGATGGTTCTGAGTGTGAACTGATCACATGTAGAGATTACAGGATACACTGTAAAGATAAACGCATCCTCCAAATGTGTGTGTGTGTAAATGTAAAGTTCTCCTATTTATCTCTAACATACAGAAAGCTATTAATCAGCCATTCACATTGTAGCTTAAACACAATCAGGGCTTTGGATGATTATATACTATTGTGCATCATTGTGTAACATGCATCACGTCTGGTTAGAGCTCCCAGTAAACCATATTATTTTTATTACCAGCCTAGTTTAGTTTTTATGATATTTGGTAGATTTCTTGCTAAACATTTGAGATTGCATCTACACCACTGTCCTTCTTTGTTGTGTTCTTGTAAAATACGCCCGAGTGCCATGTTGTTTTGGTTGGGGGAAGAAGTGTGCCAGAAATAGAAGATATAGATATAGAGTGGGTCACACACATCTTTGAAAGAGGAACACGATGCCCCGCTGCCAAACCTTGACACCAGCTTAACGTCAGTACATGATGTCTGCTTGACTTTTGGTTTTTCCATACGCAAATCCATGCAAACACAGACCCAGCCGATCCACCAATCATTAACCTCGAATGATGGGTGGACTTTAGACGGATTTCACTTTATGTCTCATCGTGTGTGACGTCTGGATGTTACCCGAGTGGCTTATTTTCATACTGTGAATGTGTGAATCAGCTGATGTGGGAGGGGTGTATGTGAGTTTTAGAAAGGAATGTCAACAGGGTGAAACTCAACACCTTTTGCTGTGAATTGACCTGCTAATGCTCATCACACACTTACATAACCCTGGGCCAACTTGATTGGTGCTTCATCTTACTTAAAATGCTAATATACTTGGAATGGCACACGCACCTCTGTCTGCTGTCCCTGGCTGTGTTTGCATGCACAAAATTTTGACTGAATCTGACTGAATTTAATCCGATTGAAGGTTATGACAATACAGTTTGCATGCACCCTTAACATTGTAATCTGATTAAAATGTTTGTTTACATGTACATTCTGTATAGTCCCAATCAAACGTCTGCACAAGCGCACAGCCAGGGTTGCTGGCTTTGTGTATCAAAACCATCCCAATGGACATGCATGCCCTGAACTCCAGTAGTTGAAAAGTGTGTCAGATTTTAACCAGTTCTTTCGGTGATTCTCACGAAAACTTGGTTTTAAAAATATCAAGCATGAAAATGTAAAAATTGCTTAAATTTACTTTTTTTCCCACCAGACATTGAAAAACAAAGTCTGGAGTAAATGGGAACATTAATTTAAAAACTTTTACTTATCATTTAACAATTTTTGTAACATAATTAAAAAAATTAGTCCTAAAAAATCTCATTACCGCAACAGTCACAAAACATCAACACTGACATATTTTCAAAATGACATGACAAACCTGAAAGAACATAATTTGGAGATTCTGCACATGCATTTAAAATCAAAGTGTTATGCTTCTATTAATTAAATTAACATTTAATAAGCATCTGTTGCGGTAATGATAATCAAAATGTTGTGTAAGCATTCTGAGAAGGCAATATTTCAAATTAACTGTAAAAAATGATCTGACCTGGTAGCCATCTTGAAGTAACTGGTCCATGTGCTTGGTCACTCAAAATCAAACTTTATTAAAATTCTGTATGTGTGCTTAAACTGTTCTCAAAAAGTGTTGCGGAGGATGAGAACATCAGGCATGGACACATCATTTTCCTAATTTTTCTTCATTATTATTATACATGAATATTCACTAAATATTTTTTCTGTCATCTAAAGTAGTCTAGCAAAACATCCATTTATTTTTTTTCTTAATATTTTTGTGTTAATTTGATTAAATTACAACATAACGCATGTTCAAACACAGCCGGACACATTGCGGTAATGAGAATTTCAGCAGAAAATGAGATAAAATTTACAATTATAAATTCTTATGTTGAAATCACACATTGTGCAAGGTAGAACACAGTATTGTGGTAATTCTGATGCTTTTTAATGTTACTATATTACACATTTTAAAGCTAAAATCATTAGTGCCGTGGTGTTTCAATAGTTTCGTGAGAATCACCTATGCATCAGATGGTCTGTGAATAGCTATAGATGTCCTCTTAGACTAACTCGAGTTACATTGCAAGCTGACGTAAGCTGTTTCCCAATTTCGAAGGGCGCACCCTCGAAAGCGAGTACTCGTTCTTTGGAGGTCGCAGGCTACGAAGTCTGCGAAGAGAACTGAAATGAGACAGTCTAGCCTTCGGAGGATCCATAATTTGTGTCACCTGCTGTATGCGCACGCGGGATACAGCTGAGACGTTTCTGACTTATTTTGTCAAATAAAATGTATATTTTTCTGGTTCCATTATTTATTTGTGACACGTTCATGTAGATTCAACGGATTTAATAGCCTAGGCTGTGAAGGATCCATTCATTCTGTCCTTAGCAGCGGGGAGAAATAAGAACCCATTTTCAGGCTTCGTTTTAAGCAGCCTTCGGATTGGGACAGCCGTACATGGGGCATCAGCGATAACGCTTCTCATTTACTTTGAGTGGGTGATGTCATGCGTTGCCGAACTGAATTGTGGATCGGTCTGCGTCACGTCAATGGTGTTGCTCACAGCAGAAGTTGTGAAATTTCTAAACTTTTCAAGCGCCAATCAGATTGCCTTTATGCAAATAACCTAGTGCAGAGCCAGCCAATTACATTTATGCAAGACCGGAGAACAGAGGAGCATGTGTTGCGGCCACTGTGATTGGCTGTTGGCCACATTTCAGACACGCTCTCGTCAAGCATTAACGCTGACCCCCGTGTGAATGTACCGTTACTCAGGGGTGCAAACTTGTCACCTTTCGGCGAAATTCGCAGTTTTTTGATACAAAATAGGTCATTCTTGTGATTCGTCTAGATCCGATAAGTTTTTGAAAATGAGGGGTGAGGGGGGGGGGGGTCTGCGACATGGTAGCAGTAAATGAAATTATTAAAATCATGTCCAGCTATTGTGGTAACGATGTCAAATTACTAGCCAGTTTGGCGGGTTATGTTTTACAATTTATAGCCACCTCATTTGCTGCCGAAGTTTAAGCAGTCTGCAGATTGAGTGCACATACTTAACTCGTAGTATTTTCTCATTTGAGGTTATGCGCCCACGTCACATTGCTGTGCGCGTGGTCATAAAGCTTAACATTTGTTCACGCAGTGCAGTTTTAAGTTAAGTGATTTTAAGCCGTTGACAACAGTGCTATATGCGCTATATACCTGTTTCTGTTTAAGAGGAGCGTGCAAGCCGCGTATCCGCTTATATAAGAGCGCTTGTGTCTTGTCACCTTTTTCACCCCTGATGAGTTTGCACCCCTGGTTACTAGCCTTTAGTCACGCTACTGTAACGCAATCTGTCTCAGAATACAGCCTTCGAATTGGGACGCAGCTTTTGGCTCCTAGATTTCCTAGATGTGTCGTCTCTTTTCACTATGTTGGGAGTTGTTGAGTAGTTTTTCTTTCTTTTCCTAGCGGGTACCACAAGGGAGCACTTGGGTCTTGCCATGGCGTTGAAGGTGCCCATTTTCATTGTCATCAGTAAAGTGGACCTGTGCACTAAGAGCACGGTTGAGCGTACGGTCCGGCAGCTAGAACGCATCCTCAAACAGCCCGGATGCAACAAGGTGCCCATGCTGGTGTCTACTACAGATGACGCCGTCACTGCCGCCCAAAAGTTTGCACAGTCGCCCAGGTAAACCCCTTATACTCCTAACGCTACACTAAAACAATCTAAAGTGAACTTTTCGATAACAAAAGATCGGAAGAGAGAAAAGAGCAAGAGTGTTTTGACTGATGTCTTGTGACTTTACAGCATCACACCGATCTTCACTCTGTCCTGTGTATCGGGTGAGAGTCTGGATTTACTAAAGGTCTTCTTTAACATCCTACCTCCATTGAGCAACAGCAAGGAACAAGAAGAACTCATGCAGCAGCTCACTGAGTTTCAGGTAGAGTTTTTCATGCCAATCCAAACCACTTTCATCTGAAGAACACAACATGATTTATTCTGAAAATTAGTTCTTGCGACTAATTTAACAACTAACCAAGTTGAATATGCTACAGTGGGGTACAGACTCAAGTTTGTGGCCTTGAATTTGACACTACTTCTGCCCTTTGATTAAGCTCCCCGTATACTTTCATTGAAGAGATTCTGTGACAAGAAGGGTGTGTACATTTTTATAACCGCTTTAATGTTTTTGTGCGTTTTGTGACCCTTCAGATTGATGAGATCTATACAGTTCCAGATGTTGGGACAGTAGTCGGTGGAACTCTTTACAGGTCCGTCCTCCTCTACCATAGTAACGGTGTTCAAAACCAGTTGTCGTTGGTTATCTAATCGCTCTGTTTCCATACAGCGGGATCTGCCGGGAGGGCGAGCAGCTGGTGGTGGGACCCACCGATGATGGCAAGTTTCGGGAGTTGACGGTGTGCAGCATTCAGAGGAATCGCTCCGGATGTCGAGTGCTCAGGGCTGGTCAGGCAGCTACATTGGCGTTGGGGGATTTCGAGCGTTCTCTGTTACGAAAGGTTAGTGTTGACTGTGTGTACGAACTAGCACTTGCATCTAAAGATGATTTTGAATACTATTTAATGGCCTATTTACATCACTCGCTCTGAAGATACTTTATGGGTCACTTGGTTGGTCTTTTGCAGGGTATGGTGATGGTTAGTCCAGAGATGAACCCCACTATCTGCTGGCAGTTTGAGGCAGAAATCATTTTACTGTTTCATGCTAAAACCTTCCATAAGGGTTTCCAGGTGACCGTCCACGTAGGCAACATCAGACAGACGGCCACAGTTGAGGCTCTACAAGGAAAGGTGTGTTTTTAATCTGTCCGTCGTTTTCAATAGATAGGGAACTGCATACCGTAAAACTTCAAATAATAGCCCGGGCTTTTATTTTCCCAAACCTATCATCACACCAGGCGTCTAAAGGAGACAGGCGTCTATAAGAGACAGGCTTTTAATTTAATTGTTCCAGCATGACAGCAGGAGGTTACCACATATTACGTTTTATTTTTAATTTGAATGTGTTTAACAAATTAGTTTGTGTAATAATAACAGTCTTAAATTATTGGCAGTATAAATAAAGCAAACAAGGATATGTTTTTTTATTGGTTGTTGCGTGAAATCTTACCCAGATACAACAGTGCTATTTTCTGATTGGCTATTGTGTAGCCTCTTTCTTTTTTTTGTATTGGCTCGCTCGACTAGAACTCTGGGGAAGACGGGCTTGATAGAGAGAGAGAGCAGTGCGGCCAGATACATTTTAGGCGCTGCAGCATATTAAATATGATAAATAGTGTTTCCACGTGAGAAAACAATGTGTGGCGGGAGTGCATGCATGACAAAAGACTGAAAGCCCGGCTATTATCAGCGGCTCAAAACACTACCGGCCCACGGGGAAATAGTTCTGACTCTCCCGATTACCACTTTGCTACTGTCATCATCACCTCAATCCTGACGACGAAGCTTGTTGTGTTGTCATAGTGATGAGTAACGGAATGACTGCGTCTGTCACGTGACATCTACCGGTAAGCAAAAAAAAAACTTTAGCGTGTTCAATCTGCACCATAGAACTGTCTTAAACAGACTATCTTATGGGTTTTAGAAGATTAAATACAACCCAAAACTAAAAAACAGACCAGGCCTTTATTTGAGACAGGCGTTTATTTACCCAAACCTGTCGTAACACCAGGCGTCTAAAAGAGACAGGCGTCTATTTGGGACTCGGCTATTATTTGAAGTTTTACGGTACAGATTAAATTTCCATTATTAATCTTTTCTCAGGATGAGCTCAGGACAGGTGAGAAAGCTGTGGTACGATTCAAGTTTATCAAACACCCAGAGTACTTGAAGGTGGGCGCCAAGCTGCTCTTCAGAGAGGGAGTTACCAAAGGCATCGGACAGGTCACCAAACTACAGCCTGCCTCCCAGTACCAGCACAGCTCTTGATGCAAACAAATGCAAACTCCCTTCAGTCATCCACTGATCTATCTTTCTCCTCGTCCTTCACTGTTTTCCCTTTTCCATTTATTCTCACTTTGTCAACGTCAAGCCTTTTCCAAGTCTTGAGTCCATGCCCTCATGGATTGATTTAATCAGTGTGTCGGTCCTCTTATGTTTAAACACACAAGTTTAAATCATAACTGATGACCTTTCACACGTCTGTCTTTTAAATGTGATTCTCTTAACTCCAAATGAGCAGTTTTTAACATCCAAACACTGTCCGATAAAGCTTGTTTGTGGGCAACAGTAGTCCTTAAGCATTCATTGTTCAGTAACCAAAGGAAAGGACAGATGTAAATATAGCACAGCTGCCAAAGACAACGAATGTTTTGGTAGTAGTTTTTATAGTTTATTGCTGATGTCAATGAAAAATTATTTATTGTCAAGGCAGCTAGTCAACAGAGTTTTATATCTCCACCTTACATGAAACTCTGCTCTACCAAATCTCCACATTGCCTTTTATTGTTGTGGCGTTAAGTCTCTGATAATGGGCAATAATGTTAATATAAACGTCTTGTCTTACCACCAAGTGTTCTTTCACCCTTGCTGCTTTTGGAAATATCTGAGACAGAATGTAATCTAGTTTACTCAAGTGCTTTAGTAGCTCAGGAATGACTGATGTAGTTCTTATAAGCAGTTAACTAGTCAACTCCAGATTTGGAGGAGTAGTAGTAGATTGCACAAACCTTCAGGATACTTTCTTTTATTCAAACATGCAAAGAAATCTTATATATTTCTACGCTGTTGATTTCGTTTCTGGCTTTAAGCATTTCTTGTCTTGGCTTACTGGTTTTAGATTGTTCGTATGACTGAATTTTGAGTTTGTTTTATTGCACCACAAAGTTTCCAGGTTTACTTAAGACTTGATTTGGTGCTAACACTGTTCAATTTAAACCTTTTAAAATTAAGATGTTGAAAGAGGTTGAGGTTTTGTTAAGCTAGTTCTCGTCTTATTACCACTGCATGGTTGTTTATCTGAAAGTCTCATTATTGAATAGCATATGAAGACACTTTGTGCCTGTGTGAGTGTGTAATATTCACTTTGAGGTTTCTAAAATATCACTGTTTTGTCTTTCCTGTGCAATTTTAAAGGAAGATAAACAATGTATTTGACAATGAATATATAATAGACACCTGATACCACATTGTTTTAAATCAATTCCAAATGATTTTTTTCTTATGCATTTTTCAATGCCTGTTACTTTTCTGGTTGCTAGATGTTTCTTCAAAAATATTTTTAATATTTTACCCTTTTCTGGTGAATTTATGTAAGTTTATTTGTATATTGTGGTGTACAAAATTAAAATCTTTATTATATTCACGCTTGATGAATTCATGTGTCATTAGTCTTGGAATGGATGAGAGCTGGGAAACAAAAAAAAATCCAGCTTGGTTTAACTTGTCCCATACCGTACTAGTGAAGAAATGTTTTGCTGAAATAATTTTAGGTAAGATATTGATAAACCCAGTCCTTAAATAAATGAGGTTTTATATAAATATATAAACCTTTTTTAGTTTGTTTAAAGTTTATTGCTGTTAAGAAGTAATTTTATAAACAATTTTGCTAATAATAGGTAATTACTAATTAATTCCCAAATAGATGACTGTCCATAGCATAATCTTATGATTTTTGTCATTAAATCTTCATTGCACGCACGGATATGTGTGAGTTGCTTTAAAATGAGTTTTAGGAAGTGATATTTATATCTCTTATCTATGAGAAACAGTTTGCATCTGTCAACACTCACTACATTATATCTGCTTACTACTGAAGACTCTCAAACAGTCATAATGATATTTCTTAGTAAAAATATAAAAGGTTTTACAATTTTACATTGCTACTGATGTCCTTGGATAAACCAAGTATGCCTTTATCCACTAGGAGAAGCGGGAATATGTATCAAGCTAAATGCTGAAAACATTACGAAGGTCTTGCATTTGATCTGTAGTTCAACATTTTGCCTTTTCTCAATGTCATTCATGGTTATTGCTAGCATACATTTAAACAAAGTTTGCTGTGTTTCTTCATGTTGTATATTCTGCCCTCTAGTGAAATGATATGAACAATGCATTCAAGAAGTACACATTTAGCCTGATTTAAACAAAAACTAAAAGACTTGATGGATCTTTCTATCATATATGTGTATTGCTATATCATGCCTGCCTTGTGCTTGAATAGAAGTGTTCACTTACAACATTGCTGACTATCTTTGAGTCATGGATAAAGTCATTTCCTGACAAAGAGTGATCTAGTAAGACCTACTGCAAAAACTAGTGAACTGGATCAAACACCATTAATATCTTACCCTCAAAAAAAGAGAAAAAAATGCAAAAGTCAGTTTTTACCTTTTATCAAGTTGTTTTGTTAAAAGCGCTCATATGTGACTCATCTGTTACAACTTGATTAAATGAAATGCAGGATTAAAACTTCATGTGTGATTTATTCTGATCAGTGAGCTCAGGATGAATGTTAGACATTATGAAGCAAATGATTATTTTCATATAGTTACAAAATTTGCACAAATAAAACATGTTTTTCACAATGACAGTGGGCTGGGTCTGTTACATACACCCATACATACAAAACAACATGATGTCATGATCAAATGATGCACTTTAAAGAATAATTTAATGAAATATACACATTCCAAGAACCTCATTATATCTACTTGACCACTTTACGCAGCTCAGCCAAAACAAAGATGGCCAAAGTGAGGAGCGCCACAGATCCAGACTGATGTGTGGCCGCCAGCGATGTGGGAACGTAACACAAAAGTGTAGTGATGCCAAGGACCACCTGACAACAAAACCACAAATATTACATGAGCACCATTACCTCAGTGAAAATCTAGACTTGACGTAGTAGCAGTTTAACCTTTGTATACTTTTAGCAGTTTAACCTTTTAGTTAACTTTTGGTTTGCCTAACTTATCCATAAAGCTCCAGTGGATTAATACATGTCTTGTGAAATAAAATGATATAGGTGTATTAATGCATTATATCAAAACATGTTGATAGCTTCAAACCATTTTGGCTTACATGGCACATTACAAAATATCATGTGTCAACTGATCTTGCAAAACCAAAAGTTTTGAAGTTACTGCCACACTAATGTGTTTATGGTTTATAAGTTTGAACTATTAGCATCTGGGATGACATGCAGTAAATGATGAGATCATTTTCATGTTTGAGTGAACATACAATAACTACAAGGGCTTTATTGTTTTATGTCAGAATATTTATGTTAAAGCAACACTAAAGAGTTTTTGCTCTTTGCTCCCCCTACAGGTTTTAAGCGGAATTGTCCATTACCACTGTCGTAAATAATTTAGCCTACTGCAGCATAGCTGGCTCTGATTGGATTGTAGGTCTGCCATAAAGCGAGTTTTTGTAGTTTTCACTCGAACTACAGGACCGCGACCCGATGGTTGGAAACTGCTTTAGTGCGGTTTTGGCCGATAGAGGGCTGCAAAGCGAATGTGAAAGTGCCGTTTACCCTGTTTCGAGTGGATGAATGACTGAAACTTTTTTGGAAACGTTATTTTAAGGTAAAAAAAACCCTCTTTGGTGTTGCTTTAATGATTTTATGCTCTCAATGCTTTTTACCTGTGTGTAGGCCATGGCAGTGAGACATCCGATGGCAATCTTTGTCCTCCTGGGTAAATACATTCGTCTGGAGAAGAGGTAGAGTCCTGTGATGGCAGCCAATGAGCAGATGCCCTGCAGAAACACAAAACATTATAAAATATCTCTCTCTCTCGATTATTTTTTTTTTTAATGGTGACGCCAAACTTGCTGTCTATATTACAAAAAAAGAATAGATTGGAAAACAGGCATGGTCCAAGATATTTGACCTCTTTTTCTGGCATATGTTAAATCAAGAATTGTAGTTGATTTTAAATATTAACAAGCAATGAATGACTTGGAAACATTTTGAGTTTCAGTGGTGCTATAAGAACATCATTTGTTCTTTGATGGAAGGGGAATTTTTTTCTATTTTGTTGTGTTTTAAAGTATTTTATTTATTTTATATCTAATCTTTGCCTAAGGCACCCTTTATTACCGTTTTGCTAATAAAGGGTGTTGTTAAAAATCAAATCTCTCTCTCAGAAAATGGTTTAGGTCCTAACAAATTTAAAACACCAATATATTTCAGAGGATGTGTACGGTTCTTACCAGACAGCGGTGATCAAACTGAACTGTTGTGGGATTTTCAAACACATTTTTGATGGTTGGGGAGAAAGCCAACAGATCATCAGGGATCCAGCGCTCGCCCATTTTTGGAAAGGAGTTATACACTAAACCTGCATCCAGTCCAGCCACAAACGCACCTGTAACCATAACACATTGATTTTCTTCTGAAGTCTCACTTCACATTCTTATTGTTACACATTTTGTATATTGTATACAGTAAGTTTGAATTGAAAGATTTTATTTCAAATAAGTTGCAACTTTTTTTATTACATTTTTAAATGGGTTATTTTTTGCATTGCATAGCCTAATACAAATGCATTTAATAAAATATTTCAATTCAAATTTATTTATACTTTCCATTGACTGAATTTTCTCCCTTTTTATCTGCTTTAATAGCTAGACATATTACCATTATTGTGCGTCTCTAGGACACAGCAAGTGAAGACTTGATGTTTATACGTAAATCTCACTGAACAAAGTCATTGTATTTCATAGTTTTTGATGCTGTATTTTTTCTGCATGTTAATTTATTGTCTTTATAGATGAAGTAACACAAAAGTTTCTTGAATTAATTTGATGAAATATACATTGCGACTGAAGACACCTGCCAATGTACACAACTGCTCACAGTTTCTTTAAAGGACAAGTTGGGTATTTTACACCCAAAGCCCTGTTCTCAGACCGTTCATGATGAAACAGAACGGCCCCGACTGAAATCTGGACATACAATGCTGGCCCGAGAATTCCCGGCCTCCGTGGTATCACACCAACACCCCTACAATGGGTGTATAGGTGCACTGGAAAAATCCTTCCTAAAATGCATTAAAGGAAACAGAGAATGAAAAACCATTTTTACCTTGTCTTTGTTGAATAATGGTAGTCTACCCACATTCACAAACATACAAAAAGTGCTAAACATGCTAAACATCTCAGTCTCATAGAAATTCCTCTTTTAGAAATATCAGCCAGAAAACAGCCCAATCAGAAAAACTGATGCTTATGACATCACAGGCATCTAACTGCCCCTCCACTTTAAAATAATTGGCTACATTTTTTGAGTGGCAGCAAAGTCAGCCAATCAGTAATGAGATTGCAAGTTAAGCCAGTAGGGGGAGCCAAATAGGTGCAAAACCACTTGTTTAAAATCCCCCAACCTAATAGAGCTATCTGAGAGAGGTTTTTAGGAAGCTTCTAAGGCATTACAGACCCAAACAAAAACATTTTTGTCTACATGTCACATTACAGAACAAGGATAAATACTCTGTTCAATCATTCTATGTCACCTTTAAACTTTCGTTTACAAAGACGTGAAACTTATCGAGTGGTCAGGGGTGTTCACTGATATGCTCACACAAAAATCTCTGCAAAATACGCATTCCAACAGGTGTTTTACTATTCGTTTACCTATTTTTCCAAACGCCTCACACCTGTATATTCTTCCGTTGAGAGCTTGAATAATAGACACTCCAGCCCAGTTGGTGGCGATAATCCGCCTTTGCCAATTGCAAGAATACAAACAACTCCATTTCCATTTCTGGGAGTGTTGGGGTGATACAACAGAAGCAGAAAATTCTCGGGCCAGCATCATATGTCCAAATTTCAGTCAAAACCGTTCTATTTCAACATAAACAATCTGAAAACAGGGCTTTAAGTGTAAAATACCCAACTTGTCCTTTAACACATTTTAGATGAACAGTAAACTCATCATAAATGTGGAATATCACAGACGTAAGACATATGGGAATTATTATCATACTGTATAATGTCATAGTTTTTATACCTGAGAGAGCTGTGAGGAAGACCAGAGCTCCGGTACCTTTAGCAAACCTCCTGAGCTGAAGCAAACTCCGGCTCTCTGGAAGCTGTAGAAGATAAGAAGATCTGTGTGAGGACATTCAGACGTCATAAAACATCCCTACTCATAGTAGACGGATGATACCTTGTTAGGAGGCAGCAGGAGCGTAAGTCCTGTCCAGAGACTGGCACAATACAGCAGAAGAGCTGAACCCAGATGAGCTGACAGTCTGTACTGACTAACACGAGGGACGTCGTACGATTCTGGCTTTTCCTCCAGTCCGCTCTTCACCATATACCAGCCGAGAAGACCCTAAACATGAGCTGATATTAGCTGACAGTCATATAGCTAGTAACACATTAAGTGTGGGAACATAACTCCTCAAATCAGGTGATGGACAGAGAGAGCAGAGTGACAAAAGAAAGAAATAGCACAGCTTTTGAATGTAATACTGGAAGATCTTTACATACAGTATGTGCTGCTGTTTCAAAGTCAAGATTTTTCTAACATCACTATTCATTAATATTTTTTATGACTTAAAACAAAGCTTATGATCTAAAATTTTGTTGTTGTTATTTTATGACGAGTAGCATGTTGTACAATTTGGTGTTCAAGACACATTTGATAAAGCATTCCTTTAGATTTATTGGTAGAGTATTGTGTTAGAAGCACATTGTGTTAGGGTTTGATTACCAGGAAACACACATATGGATAAATTGTATACATTTATTGCACCATAGGGACTATTTCACCGTGGATGTCTAGAGAAACACTATACAGACAAAAGTATTGAGACGCCCCTTCAAATAAAGATATTTGTTGTATCACAGCAAGAAGGTCAAGGTTCAAGCCTAAGAGACCACTCTGAGAGGAACGCAGATTTCGACATGATGTGTAAGGCATTAAAACATCAGCCAGATTATGCAAAGCCTTATATGTTAACATGAGGACTTTAAAATCAATACGATACCTGACAGGGAGCCAGTGCAGTGACTCCAAGACAGAAGGGATTAGCAGCTGAATTTTGTAAATATTAAAGTCTGTTGAGTGAGGATTTAGATACACCAGCTAAAAGACCATTACAGAAGTCAAGACATGAAAAGACAAAGGAGTTTATCAACCTTTCAGCCAATGAAAATGATAACATAGGACGTAAACGTCAGGGTTTCCCGCAGCACTTTGCAGTTCGGGCGGCCCACCTAAGCTGGGAAACCCTACCGCCTTAACTAGATCGTCCAAAAAAATAATAATTTGCTGCAAAAAAGGCCATCAAGTGCATTTCGGAGAATAGCGCAAACACGCTTCACACCGCGAGCGGGCATGTGCGCCACACCGCTGAAATGAGATAAAGACGTGGTCTGTCATGTCTGGAGGATAGCCAGTTGATAAAACACGTGTCCGTGAGAACTGTAAGTGGACTTATGTTTTGGGTTTATTCAAGCCTGTTATTGTATTAGTCTATAGTTCTTGCAATTTTAAAGTAAGTAGCTGGTGATTTTGTTGTTTAAGCAACCTGCTAGCTAGGTTTCACGTGCCTGTGTTGATTTGATGTAATTGTTGAGCGCTCTTGCTCACTTTATTTATGTGCATTTTTTACATCCGACAAGATAATGTAATTAGTAGTGGGAAATAATCAGTTTTTAAAATTTTTGTGCTATCTATCATCGTTCGCCAGACATTCAACAACATCTGCTATTAACCCTTTAGTTTCACTTCATCACGCAGCTATTACCGTTAGACTTAGAGGCAAAAACAATCAATTAATAATCTAGTATGTGTTCATTTTCTGTCATAGTTTCTTCAAAATGAAGTTTTATTTGAGTATTTTAAATAAAAATATTTAAATTTTCATCAAGATGCGCTCTGCCCCTTTGATTGCCACGCCCAATCCTACCACCTTAACTAACACATTTTCTGTGGGAAACCCTGAACGTGCTATATTTCTGAGGTGAAAAAAGGATGTCTTAACCGTATTCTGCAAAAAAGGCTCAAATGACAGCGTGGCATCAAAGATCACACCAAGATTTTTTTGTTTGCTTTGTAGCTCCAAGGCAACACCATCAACAGACAAAGTAAGCATTTCGTAGCTGATGAGGAGAGCTGAGGAGCATTTTAGAGCCATTTACAGACTTCCAAATCTTGATCTCAGTGATACAGTTACAATGTCCACATGTTGATCTGGTTGTTAATTAATATAAATCTGCGTATCAAAAATTATAATTAAGATCAAGAGGGTACATATACATTCTAAAAAGTAAGGTACCCAATACTGACCCCTGTGGGATACCATTATGTAAAGAACCTATAGTTGCCCATAAAAACGAATTGACTGCGGTAAGTAAGACCAATTAAGAACTGTTTCTGATAAACCAAGATGACAGTTTCAAGATGATAAAGTAACAACGCATGATCAATAGTGTCAAAGGTAGAACTAAGATCCAAAAGAATGAGAGAAGAGAAGGACAATTAGTGATAAGTGATAGTCATTAGTGACTTTAACCAACGTGGTCTCGGTGTTATGCATCTTCAAAAACCCTGATTGATGGGGCTCAAATGAATTATTTACAATTTAGTGATTGTTCAGTTGAGCCCCAACCACACCCTCTAAGATTTTAGACAAGAATGAAAGGTTTGAAATTGGGCGATAATTTAAAAGAACATTCACATCTACATTTTTTTATGTTGTAATAAAAAAGCTGCTCTGCCCCAACTGTTGAAAATAAGAAGTACATTTTTTAGAAGATCATTATATGTGCTGCAGCATTAAGATTTGTGCTTACTGATATGACTAAGTAGTCAAACCTCTTCATCAGAAGTGGGCGTCCTGAAACTTTTGTCCGTATGTCTACAGATATTTAACTGAATGGCATGCTATGCACTGAACACTTTACCTGAAACACGACAAAGCCACAAAGGCCCAAAACACGGCCTTTCATCGAGCGATTAAAGTATCCTCTTCTCCAGAAATATACAGTAGGAAGAATGTAAGCTAATCCCACCAGTCGACCCCACATACGATGACCCCATTCCATGTAGAAGATAAACTTAAACTCCGTCAGCGTCATGTCGTGATTCATACTGATAAAAAAGACATAATTTTGTAATAGCAAATATAATGGATCCAAACATTGCAGTACATCCTGTAATTTAATAACACACCAAATAGTACATCTCTTTTTTAAGGGAGAAATGGTTTAAATGTGCCTACAGCACAACTAATAGAACAGAGATAACAATCCTACAGACAACTACATGTACAGTTAGTACTGCTAATATATACTGGATGACTATGACGTGTGTAATTCAGTTCACATACAGTACAGTATAAGATGAGGAGAAATGTACTCACATTTTAAACTCTGGGAACTGTTTATATTTGGAGAACTCATCTTCCCATTCTGCTTGAGTGCGAGGTGGCTTCATCTCCTTCACTAAATGCCAATCAACCATAGAAAGTCCAGATTCTGTTAACCTAAGACGTGTAATGAGTAAGTCTGACTTGACTAAAACAACAGTAACAGCATATGTGCAGTATAAATCAAGCCAGTGAGTTAAAACATTCCGCTTCTCGTCATGCCTAACAACGCCCCTTAGCTGTTATAAAATGCACTGGTAACCCACTGCTTCTTGGGGCTTATTGCTTTAGTAACATCTTTAAAGAACATCTGAAGAACACATTTTTTCACCTTGCAAAAAAGGTTTGTGTAAGCTTAACAGGAGTAAATGTTTTGCTAGTCTAATAAAATGTTCAAAAATTTCCAAATATATAATGCTCCAAAAAGCCAAAACATCCAGCACTTAAGTAATCATCAGAAACACCTTCGGTAGGTTTTAAAATGTAGATCTTGTGAAGTAAATGTTTTTATGACACTTGATTCATGCATAAATGTGAGAGATGTTAAACAGAAAATGTAGTTTATTTGGTTTATTTTGGTAATGTAGTATCATTTTTGACCAAACAAGTCTGACCAAGTTTCAGATGCAATTTCAATCCTTGATAGGAAGCAGTGCTTATAAAAGCAGACATGCTTTAAGAGTGTACCCAATAACTAGTCAATCATGAAAATTGGTGGTAATAAGCACTTACTAGTTAAAGAAGAACATAACCTATAATTAGTCTGTTTTTAATTTTGTGCGTTAAATGATGCAATCCAAAACAAAATTATTTTTGTTTGTTTTTACCTAGTCACACCTCCCAGAATGACAGCACCCAGAACCAAACCACTGCATCCCACTAACCAGCGGCCGACCACTCGATCTGTTCTTGCATTAGGGATTGATACAGTTGTGACATTTGCAGTTCCACCTTTGGTGACCACTGTCGTCTGTCCTCTCCTCAGCATCCATTGTGTCAAAGGGATTTGCTGTAAATATATTCATATTTGACATTCATCTTTTACTGTCACTAAACACTTAAAATTGATATCATTCTATTCAAACATAAAAACATAATTTATTGCACAGATCGACAAGTTCGCTTCACAACATATCGTCAGGAGACACGGGGATTATATTTCTGTTGCCTTTTGGACCTTCAAAGACACAGCAATCTCAGAGAACCAGAAATAAAAAAATATTTTGTAAACTAATGCTTCAAAGTTAATAAGCAATAAAGCATGTATTTATTTTGGATCCATGCTTATCAATTTAAATCTGCATATTTTAATAAATAAAATGAAAAAAAAATACTGAGCTGTTGGAATATATGGCTAATATAAGATGCATTATGAAATTACTGTACTTATTCTGTTTAACATTATAATTGTTTATAACATGTTATAATTATGTTCTGCAATATATTTTAATGTAAGAATAAGTAGTTGAGCTCACATTTATCTAATAACCTTGTAAAAACAACCATACCGTGCTGTAATGTTTATCTTTATATTCTTATTAGGACATAGGCTCTGACGTCATACACTGACAAATATCACACAGCACTGATGATAAAACATATTTATTTCTACTTTAAATCAACAAAATCAATATCCAAGCGTCTTACTTTAATTTTTGGAAAGCTCCTCCCTGCGGTATAACACCCGTTAGACAAGATTAGTCTGAGTGCAGGTAACATCATGATCGTAACCTTTATAAAATTAAATGATGGTTAAACTCCTCATGCATCCACCATGATAACTTACATGAACACCATGCTCAACTCTGACCTATGACGTCACGCGTAACTGCGACCAATCACTGCGTTTACTTCCCACGTGCTTCTCCCTCCTGAGAGTTCATTGGATTAAAGCGCGTTTGGTTTGTTGCTTTAGACCAATCAGAAGCGGGAAATCGGAAGCAGTGTGGGATTCGGCTCAACAATAGAATCGTTGGTTTTACAAAATGATTCACTTAAACAGAGCTTTCGATACGCCGCACAAGGAACACTTCCGCTGAATCCAACACGTTAAACGCAACTTCCAATACGCATGTCATTCAGTTATTTAATAGACATCTAATTTCAAAGAGACTTACAAGCGACGTATTTAACGCCGTAGAAGTTTCTAATGCTATTTAGTATTTCCTTCTAAAATCATCCTGAAAAACACAGTCCCAAACATCTTCAGACTATGGATATCTTTGTTTCGTATATAAGTGAGATTAATTATCATTTATATTATTTATATTATATTTTCATTTCCAATCGAAACAAACTTTGGATGCGTCTGTTTATACGACATTTATATAAAACTTACAAGAATGTAACATTTCGTTTGACACGCGCTTCGAATCATCGATTCGAGCAAAATATTCTAAATAGATTCCAAAATGTTTTGAAGCTTTGTGAAGTATCGATTCTAGTAAACTGTTTACAGATTCTTTGAGAAGCTGCGCAGATCGATCGACATATGACATCACAGTATTGCGAGATCGACTCGAAGGCACAGTTCTCGCGGTATTTATTATGTCATATGCCGAGCGGTCGCCGCAGCGCCAGATGAAGTCGCAAACAAGAGCGTTTCGAATCAGTCCAGTGTCTTTAGTCGGTGGACGATTTTGGTTCTCAGCAAGGTAACACAACTTGGATAACTGGCACGTTGATGATGAGCGATATCTATTTAAAATTTTCACAAGTACACGAGGATGTTTAATGTTATTAGTCGTGTTTACCATGAACCAGAGTTTAAGAAGTCGGTCTAGTAGGCTATTGTGTTAACACGGTGTCAGTGTGATATTATTTACAGTGTAATTAAGTTAGTTGCTTGGTGGGGACTGTTGAATTATTCAAATTTATATTTTATTATAAAATCTTAGTCTTTTCGTCCTATTCCGATATTTTTAAGGACTTTTTTATATGTAATGTAAGCTTCCACAATGGGAATTAAATGGCCGCAGTTTTTTATTATTCGCACAGTTTTTTGTTTGTTTTTTGTTTTGTTTTGTTTTTCATTTCTTTAATTTCTAATGCAAGTTGAGAGTCTAAATTATCTTGTAATTCTCTCTCTCTCTCTCTCTCTCTCTCTCTCTCTCTCTCTCTCTCTCTCAGATGTTTGATGGCTTCCTGATGGAGACTTGTGTGGACTCAGTCGAGTCAGCCATAAATGCAGAAAGAGGAGGTACATTTTAATGCACCTTGTTCAGTATAACTTACTCGATATCAGACCGAGCAGTGGTACCCAAACTGAGGGGTGCAAGATGGTGCTGGGGGGTGGCAGTTTTATGACATTTTGTAAAATAAATGATCACAAACCAGTTCAGACCGTTTAGCCAAGAGCAGTTTGTCCAAAACCTCAGTAGGCAAAAACAGTATGGTGTTTCCAGTAAGATTTATTTTATTGGATGAACATCTTTCTATCAAAAAGAAAATACATTAAAAAATACTGGAAATCTATAAACCGGGACAATTCTTATGAAGTGATAAAGTGATATAGGTACCAATAAATCTATTCCTTGGTTTCATAGTGCTTGTTTTACAACAACTGCATGAATTATGATCATGGTTGTTGTGATTAAGTCAGAGGTCAAAGAACATACTAGTCACATGACCATGAAAACATGGTGGTTGCAATATTTCCAGAATGTATTTACACTGCACCTAAGCATGCTATATGGGATATACTGTTTAAATGATACAGCTACAGGTACTTCATGTCATTTAGTTCATATTGTTAAAGTATGCGATTTCAGAAACAGACATATCTTCCCCGACAGTATTTTTTTTTAGTTGCCAGCCAGAACCAGCATTTTTTACGATTTTCACAAAGTTTAATGCCTTCCCGAAAATTCTTTAAATATATAAACATACAGTGTGTCAAATGAATGAACAGACTTTTGTTAGAGATCAGATTAAGAGCGATATTCGAAACATACACGGAGTATTAACTGCTTTTGGATTTGCAGATGCTTTAGTGTTTTATAAGGTGGATAAGAGTTCCACCTGGTGGATAATAGCGGAAATATGGATTACCGTAAAAACTCATCTTTGGCAGGGAAGTGTTTTCTCTGCGTCCCCCAAGTTTGAGAAGTGAACCACTGACTTAAAGCCACAATATGTACGATTTTTGTAATAAAATATCCAATAACCACTTGCACTTGTATATATTTCATACAGCTATTTACTAACATTATCCCAAAAAATCCCAAAGATTTGTTAATCCAGAGAAATTCCTATTTTAAATTATGGCTCGTCACTTGTCATTGTTGCCTTTCAGTAAAGTAATTTTTTAAGTAAACTATTTCCAGTTTTTACTTGTAGAAAGGATGGCAATACGAGTGGACAAATGCAAATGTGGCAGTTATACTAGCCCTTATATCTTATATCTAGCACTTATCAACTCATTACAATGCCATAAAATAATGTGATCAAACGTACAGGTAATAAAAACGTATTAATTTTCTCATCCGTGAGCATGATTAGTGAATACCATATGTCTGGATAATGAAAACAACATCTCCCATTGTTCCACTCTCCTTCGTAACGCCAAAAATCTTCGCCTTTGTTTTAAAAAGCGACCTCTAGTGGCAAAATCCTACACATTGTTCTTTGTGCCTTATAAAACATGCTACTACATATTTTTGCTAAATATTAATTATAAAATGTGTTATTCTGGCATATAAAAATCACATATGTATAGCCTATATCAGATAAATCGCACTTAACATATACTGTGAATCAGTATTTGTTTATTGGATGGTGTAGTTCTTAATGGAAAGATCATGTGTTTTATCTGCAGGTGCTGGACGTATTGAGCTCTGTTCTAACTTACTGGAGGGAGGAACAACGCCCAGCACAGGTCAGTACACACACACAGAGACACTGATACTTTATTATAACATTATTTGTGCAGTACTCTGGCATGAAAAGGTTTTTCATATAGAGTTTAGTGAGAATGATACTAATAAATGGATATTTTCTACCTTACCGTTTTACAAGTGTAGACACAGTACAGGAGATGTATGGATACCACAATTATGAGCTTATAACAGTGTCTAGTTATCTTTAACAACATCTGCCAATACTAATAGTTAGGCGGTGTATTTTTTAATGGATTTTATACATTTTGTTATATCTTACGCGTACTGATGGAAATGGCCCCAAACTATGCATGTGGTCTGAGCCCATGGTCCCGATGAACCAAACCAAGTTACATAAATATGCCAATTGTATTTGTAAACAATTTTGGACAAAATTCAAAATAGCAGACAAAGGAACACTGGATTTCATAATTTGACTCAATTTGCCCCAAGGAATCAAAAAACATTCTGAGGATTTATAAAGTTTTCAAAATTAATAAGTAGTGCTGAATGTTATACTGTTTCAAATGGCAAATAGTGTTCAAACGATATATTGCAGAGGCCAATATATTGGTCGATATGTCTATGGTATTTCTGCTTTCAGCATATCGGTTATCGGGCACATAAGCTGCCAAATATTTGGTATCGGTTAAAAAACCCAGTATCGGTCAATATCATTCCTTAGATTCTTGTGCTGTGATGTACAGTAAGCGATCGCTTTATGCTGAATGTCAAGTGTTTTGTATCGCATCATCACAATATAAAGATTGAGTTTCATTAATAGTCGGATGTTTTCAGTTGTTTTGTTCTGCTTTCAGGTCTTTTGCAGATCGTCAAAGAGAATGTGAAGATTCCAGTGTATGTTATGATTCGACCCCGCGGCGGGGACTTCTTGTACTCAGACTGGGAAGTAGAGGTGATGAAGAAAGACATCGATCAGATGAAGAGACACGGGGCAGATGGGCTAGTATTTGGAGCGCTGACAGAAGATGGACGTGTGGACTCTGAGCTTTGCATGGAACTTATGGGTAAAGTTTGTCTGCTCCTTTCTAAGACTAAATCTTTAACCAAGTCCTGAGTGTACTGAAGCAGGATTTCAGTAGCTACTTGGCATTGTTCAGTGTCCCTTAAACGGGGAGATATTTAACTCCTTATTTCTCAAGATTATGTCTCAAGAATGTCTCTGTGAAGTCTCAGCTCAAAATGCACCACTTATCATGTATTATATTATGCTTTAATGCGAGAGCAAAACATGCCGGTTTTGTGTGTGTATATATATATGCACAGTGCTGTGTCTTTAACATCTGAACACATTGATATTCATTAGAATATTTCCTATTGTGTCCCACAGAAGAAAGTTTTTTGAATAAAAAGGGGTTAAGTAAATGAGGACAGAATTTTATTTTGATTAAACCCGTCCTTTAAAGCCCCCACAGCAATTCAAAGGCTAATGTGACAAGAAATGACACTCTATCGAATGTTGATATTGATGCCTGCTAATATTTGTATTTTCACTGCTCCTCCCTGATGGAATGGTCTTCCCATCCCAACCTGTATAATCGGATCCCTGGGAACTTTCAGAGAACTTCTGTTAGCAATGGTCTGAATCCTGTCAGGGAAGAAACCTTAGGCTGCGTCTGAAATTGCATAATGTGACAGTAGGTACTGAATTAGATGAAGATACATCACATGACATACGACGTCATAATAACAAGTTAGTCTTTAACTGGAATGACATTTAACAAGTGCAATCTAACCACAAGGGACAGCTGTTAATATATGTATTTGCATTTGAATAGAGCAGCTTACCGCCTTTGGGCATTTTTTAATTAAACAACACCCTTCCATTTTCTTTTTGGTTGGATAACCTCTCCTGGGGATCATGGGATAGTGAAGTGTCCATCAAATGAACACTCTGGGATCTTGCCAGTAGTAGTAGGTCATACGGGTACTTGTGCCTACTGTTTTTCGAATACTATAAATTTGGACATACTACTGGCCTCTCCTATTGCCTTTCGCCTACTAGTATTGAAGTAGGCGGTTTCGGACGCAGCTTTAGTACTTCTTTTGTGTTTTAGTCTTTTGTCTGTTCTGTTTTGTCTGAAGTTCTGAACATTTTATGTTAATGCAACCTTATGATGAATTGCTCATGTTATATTTCTCATTTGTAATTTGTGGAATAAAGTGTCTGTTAAATATTAATAAATGTAAAGTCATTCAGACAACCTACAGAATAGACAGTTTAAAAATATGTGGTTTTGCACATCTCGAATGTGAAATCAACAAGTGTGTTTTTTGTTTGTTATGTCTACAGCAACTTCTCGACCTCTACCAGTTACATTTCACAGAGGTAAAGTGAATTAAATGTACCTTTTAATGAATATCCTTAGGCTATGTATATTGTTAAATTCATTTTGATGCACTCTTTATTTTAAAGTCCCCCTGTGTTTAAAATCAAGATTGGGGCTCTTTTCCTTTATATATAAAGAGAAAGAAGGGAAAAATATATATATATATATATATAAGAGTTTGGTTCCAAAATGCGATAAACGCCATTTAAAAAAAAATGAGTTACTGCCAAAATCAGCATTGTATCAGGTTCAGTATTTAAAAGTAAATTCTTAATTTTACACAAAATACAATATCCGCCGTGTTATTCTGTCATCTTTTCTCCTTATTTCCCAAAACGCAATAAACCCCACTCCTCATTTTCTACAGAACGCAATAAATCCTCTCAACAAATCACAGCACTCCATTCCACGCAATTTCAACAAACAATGGTGGCGCGTTGAGTACACAGAGATCTAGTTTTCTTCATCTTGTACTTCGTGATCAACAAACAAAACAAAATAATACTTTAATTGCATTAATAAACCTGTGGTGGTTTTCTGTGATGGGAAAGAAAATTTAAGCCAGCAACATCTAATTTACATGAGAGGCACTCGAGAGACGGGTGCTTGTTCTCCCAACAGCATCAAGTTTCTGTCATGCTAACTCATTGACCCCAGAGGATCTTATGAAAAACTTTCCATTATTTTACTCAAAGTCAACAAAAATCGAGCATGACCACAACATCTTACAGCTGATTGCTTTGAAAAATGTTAAGCGACGACGTCAAGTATATCCGCAGAAATGACAGTGTTCTTAATATGACAATGCCATTAATGTTTATTTTTTTAATCAGTGTATAGCACTAGTCAACTAAATGAATATAACAAAGATGAATGCACATTTACATATTGATTCAATAGATTAATAGCATTTTGAAAAAAAAACTTAATGGATTTATTGCATTTTGTGGAAAAAATAATCAGTTTTTATAATAAATCTTTGAAAATCAAATTATGGATTTGAATTTTTATGTTTTTATAACCTAAAGATGTTATGTGGAAGTTTGTAACAGAAAATAGTGGTTTTCATCTTGTCACTTTCTTGGTATAGAAAACTCGTTTTTACCCAAATTTGTCAGAATGGAAATGAAAGCAAACTCTTCATATTGTCTTCCCCTTACTCGCTGACATTACCAAATATAACCAGAAATTTTCTGCATCAGCGTTTTCCTTTTTCAGGAAATACAGCCCCTCCAGAAATTGTTTTACATTTTCAATATATTCTGTTTTGTTTTGTTTAAAACAGAAAGGGTTTTGATTAAGTGAATCATTAAGGATTAGATCGGCAAAATTAAAATCAGAACCAGCATCTGCACATTTTTCAACCTTACATAAAAAAATGTAAATATCTTGAAATTTAATCATATTGTACTTTCTGTCTTTTATTACAGCATTTGATATGGTCCATGACCCAGCGGTTGCCCTGGAAGTGCTTGTCTCTCTGGGCTTTGAGAGGATTCTGACCAGTGGTTGTGACAGCTCTGCACTGGAAGGTTTACCTGTCATTAAACGACTAGTTGAACAGGTAAGACACTCGCTCTTATGGGCGTTTCATATGGTATAGGAGATGTGCGGAAAGTGGAAAAACGGGGGTGGTTAGTTTAGTTGGTCCACACGCCTTGCTCATGCACCCCAAATCCTGTCCCTTTTACGAACACGACTCTTTATGGCAGGCGCTGTTGAAAAAAAACATATGGTCACTAAATGCTGCACAAAATGCTTCCACTACACGAGAAAAGCAGTAGCCACACGGCGATTCCACCACGTACCGTGTAAACGGCCTTTAGAAGACCAGTTACAATTATTTTATAAAACAATTTAGTTTCACTATAAACGTGAATCAAGGCATCAGACAGCATTTTAGTACAGGCTGTTTAAGAATATAGGCTCTGCTCCTACATAACTTTTGGGTGTGGATTTTAAGGCAGCATTGTGTCTGTCCTATTTGGATTAGTAAACACCAGAAAGAATTGTGACAAGCATTGATCAAAATAAAGATTATAAATATTTTTCTGTTAGCTTTAATACTCAAAGTAATGATTCAAATACAGCTCCATGACAATCGGGGCAATTTCACATTAATTATTGCGGACGTATCGCCTGCGATATAGCCCAGGTTGTCAGTGAACTACGGCTCTGTGTAGTAAATGTCGCTCCATCTGAAAGCAGCTGATGGTGATTTATTACTAATCAAGGAACTGCCATTACTGACGAGATGTGCATGATATCACATGCGATTTATTGTCCAGCCCTAACATTTATTAACAATACACTACAGCAAATATTTACAAAACCCGAACTGGGGAAAATAGGAGAACTTGTAAAATGGTGCTGATGAGGGTAATGGCTGGTAAGTAACGATGATTAAGATGAGGAGCAGGTGCAGGAGAGTAAGGGATTCTGGAGTCACTAGGGAGATGACATGGAAAACAAAGGGAAACCAGACTGACAGACTGGGATTCTGACAATTACACAACTATATAGGTAAGGTACATTCATATTGATTTGAAATATTTTATTTGCTCATTTTTAATGAATGCAGACCCTCTGCAAGGAAGTCATGTTATTAAAAGGCATATTTATTAGGGGCCAAGCACCTATGGTGCTGTGGCACCTATTGTTTCTGTTAGTATTATTATTATTCTTAATCTTCTTAATCTTAGGCCCAATCCCGTTTCTCTGTCTTACCTCTTCCCCTTACCCCTTCCCTTTAGTTTTGCACGTTCACGTGAGAGTAAGGGCTATCCCAATTGGCCCTTACCCTCACGTGAACGTGCAAAACTAAGGGGTAGGGGGAAGGGGGAAGACAGAGAAATGGGATTGGGCCTTAATCTTCCCCAATGGGAGTCTATGGCAACCCTATGAACCTTATTTAGGAAAATGATGAAATTTGGCACAGTTGTAGTGGTGGTCATAAAAAGTCATGTGGCCAAAAATGGGGTCTCTAGCAGTAACTCTATATGGCCACCATTAGCTCAAAAATTCAATGTTTAAATGGTTATAACTGGTGATCCATTAGATCTATGAAAATTCTACTTGGTACACGTGATTGCTCTCATCCCGCTTATTGAATTTGATACTTTACAGTAAGACTCCACCCATTACAGTAACGGCCATTTTGAAATATACAGTATTTTTTCGCTACTCCTCCTTCAAATTTGGTTCAATTCTTATGAGATTTGGCACATGTGATTGTTGGAGTGAGCCGCATATAAATGACAGAACAGAATTTTGATATTTATCTTTATTCAAAATAGGGATGGGACGATTACCCGTTTCACGATTAACCATGATAAAATGTCCTGACGGTTAGTATTATCGTTTAAAATGTAATTATCATTACAACCGTGTTTGATTACCGTGATTTTGAAAACTCCCAGTAAATCAATTCCAGTCAGAATCAGCTTGACGCACGCGCGCGTGCAACATTGGTTTTTGCACGAGAAGGCGTGGCGGATGGCAGTAACAGGTGCACTGTGTTTTAATGCGTTGCTTATGTGTGCATTTGATGTTCTTATTTAAGCTACTGTTCATTAAAACAGGTTCGCACATCTCAGGGCTCTATGTTAATGTTCATTTAATGCAGGGGTGTCCAATACGACCAGTCAATCGCAAATGCAATGCCATTAGATCGCAGTTATGTGTATGCTGCTCTACGCCTCCACACCCTTTACTTAAAACAAAGCGCCAAATTGGCATTATGGTCTTAGAAACAAGTCTTTTTGAGTTGCTGCACATTTCTTCTCAAGTGTGTTTTTATCATGCCTGCCTGCTGCAGCTGAGTCGTCTAACTTCCGAAATTTGGATGCACATTCTTGTATGTGCGCGCGACTAACCGACCGAACGAGAAAGAGAGAGAGAGAGAGAGAGAGAGAGAGAGAGAGAGAGAGAGAGAGAGAGAGAGATGCATCTGATAATGTTGTCATTTTCTAGTTTATTTCATCAAAACCGCATCTCCGCTATTCCGCTATAAGGAGTACTCGGCATGTACTCAATGATTTTTTTTAACTCCTCAAAAAGAATGAGGTAATGGTGACAGCCTTAAATTCAACGTAGAAATAGTCCTCCTAACACACATTTAAAGTGTTATTAAAAAATGTAACAGTGTTTTGTTAAAAAATGTTTTTTAGCAGGTAGGTCTTGTCGGCTTTATCATTTTAAAAGTAGATTGCCACATAAAAAAGGCTGGACACCCCTGATTTAATGTTTATGCTTAAAAAAGTGCATATAGCTGCTTATTGTATTTGTTGTTTGCTGATTTTCAAAAATAAAACTTCTTAACATGTTTTCAGTGTGTGTATATCAGTTCTTTTTGAAAATGTCCATCTCAATTTAAGAAAACCATGATAATACTGATAACCGTGATAACTTTGGTCACTATAATCATGATATGAAATTTGCTAACCGTCCCATCCCTAATTCAAAAGTAATAAATGTGTGAACTTAACGAGATTGACGCAAAATTGGTTCTGAAGCTGTATCTCGGTCATTCTTTAATCAATTGAAATGAAAGTTGGTACACTTTATGTCGACCACGAACTGAGGGTCCATGCCGAATTTGGTGACAGCGCCACCTATGGGTCATGAGGCTATTTTTGTGCATAACTTCTGATTCTTTTGTCAGAAAATTACGATCTTGATGTCTGCGGATTCCTTGGCTCATGCCGCATCGGTCGATATGTATTATGCCAATTTTGACCAAACCGCCTGTCCGCCATTTGGAAATTTGTCATAAATTGCTATTACTTTTGAAGTATCGGATATATCGGTTCAAAAATCGGTAGGGAGCTTCGGCATGATGTCCTGAGGGTACCTGGGAATCAGAGTACAGCGCCACCTAGGGGTTTTAAACTATAACAGTTCTTATCGAACTGCTTATAACTTCTGAGTTCTTTGTATGGCCTGTAAGCTCTTTTCTGCTACACCTTTAGCTGTGTCTACTGAGTGGCGCATCTACTTAATCACATGCATAGAGATCCTGAGTTCTTGGTTTTCTAATCCCACCTGAGGCAGGTGTTAATTTCTTCTATTAAAGTTTTGTTCTTTCTCACCTATTCTTCTCAACCTATCTGTAGTTCACATATGTTCTATTTTTGCCATGTTTTCTGTTGCTGTTCTGCACAGCAGTGGTTCTGCTCTGTGATTGCTACGCTTTGGGTTCTTTGCCGAGCCTTGTGTTTTTGATGCACCTTGGGTGCTCAATGCGCCCTGTGTGATTGATACGTTGTATCTTTCTTGCTGTGCTTTGGGTGCTCATTGCGCTGATGGTGCTTGGCCCCGTATCGCTGCTTGCAGCTATATTTATATTTAGTTTTGTGTAATATTAAACTGTACCTGTCAAAATTATTTGCAGTCATGTGTTATTAGTTTTGTGAGGTAGAACCAACCTTGGACTGTTGTTGCTGGCCAGTCAGAATCAAGCATTTTAGAGCGCCGTCTAATAAAACTGGATAAAGGCCTGAACTAAATGATAAAATTATTAACACTGTCTCTTTATCTTTACATTTATAGGCAAAAGGCAGAATCATCATAATGCCAGGTATGTTTTATTAAGATTTGTGGCCCATAACCCAGATAAAGTCATTTTTTGTGATTTTACTGTTTTTACATCAAATCATTCTACATAATGTAAAAGACATTCTGTGGAAATATCATCTGAATATCTTTAATTTTGAAATCTAAGCTAATACTTAAATCTTTAATTCACATACGGTGTATGGCAAAATATCAATAGAAATTCATCAGTGACTAACAGATCTGATGATTGACAGACAGATGTGTTTCTGTGCAGGTGGTGGAATCACTGAACGAAATCTTCAGAGGATTCTTGAAGGTTCTGGAGCTCAAGAGTTTCACTGTTCAGCTCGATCCAGTAAGGACTCCACTATGAAATATAGGTGAGATAATAAAGAAAAGCTGAGTTATTTTTGTGAAAGATTGAATCTGTACGGGCCAGAGTTTTTTTTTTTAATTTGTGCTGTTTATGGTTTCTTCTCTAGAAATGCAAACGTGAGAATGGGAGGCTCTCTCTGTGTACCAGAATATGAAATAAAAGTGGCTGACGTGGTTAAAGTGCGTACACTGAATGCCATTGCGAAGAACACTCTCTAGGATATCCTATAAGAATGTCTTTTATTTATTTCTTAACTAAATCAAACAATGTCCTGTAGACTCTGGTTATACTTTTGTATATATACACGGGTATTTTCATGCCAGAAAGGTTTTGTAAGAACTGTAAATTAGTGTCTGTTGATCTCTGTCAAAATCAACAGCACTGCTTAACTTTTTTGCTACTTTTGACATCGTCAGCGGGTTTATAATAAAATCTCCCTGTACCCTTGAGCCACTGTGCTATTCTTTGATACAAAGAGGGCGGTCCAAAGAAACTGTCCTTTAAACTTAAAGTCAATGTAAAGTTGAATATTACACACGTTCTCAGAAAGATCTTTCTTTGAAATCTTTCCCAGTTGTCAGTTTTGAAGATGTGACTTGCAGAGCCAGAGCAGCGCCACCTTAAATTGAATGCACGACTTTCACTTCCTGTTGAAATATCTAAAATGATATTTCTTTGTAAGTTTTTTTTTTTTTTTTTTTGAGGAGTGTAACTTCCTAAAGCACTTGTATGTCTGATGTTTTCGTTTTGGTTTCAAAACTTGCAGAAATGAAGTGCAGGACTTGTTTGATGTTAAAGACTTACAATATATTCTAGCGTAATGCGTAGTATGTAATGATGTAAGCTGTATGTGGGAGGTGCGTAAGGAAGTGGTGGACGCACGTGAGCTTAAAGGGATAGTTCACCCCAAAATAAAAATTTAGTCATCATTTACTCACTCTCATGTTGTTACAAACCTGTATACATTTCTTTGTTCTGCTGAGCACAAGGGAAGATGTTTTACAAAATGTTTGTGACCGGTCGGTTTGTGGACCCCATTTACTTTTATAGTATTCTTTTTTTCCTATTATGGAAGTGAATGGCGTCCACGGGCTGTTTGGTTGTAGGCATTCCGCGGAATATCTTTCTTTGTGTTCATCAGAATATGGAAATTTATACAGATTTGTAACCAGTGTTGGGAGTAACGCATTAAAAAATATAATATATTACAGTAATATATTTGTTTTTGCTGTAACGCAGTAATATAACGCATTACTGATAAAAAATTGGTAATATTTTACGAGCGCGTTACAGCAATGCATTTCAAAAATAGACCATGTTATTTTTATTTTTGACCAATGCGCGCGTGCTGCATTTTTACTTTAATTTTGTATTTGAACTCCGATTTGGACGCGGTGTGCGTCAAATATAGACGCGTTTCTTAAAAAGAGCCGAATCTGGGAAGTCCGCGGCTGTACAAGCATTGACTAAAGTGGTCGCAATCAGGTCCGGTAGCGCCGTACACGCATAATTCTGCGAATGAGAGCACTAAGTAAAAGCAACAGAAAGTTTTTATCGGTCTCCTGTGCTGCTTGAACCCCAGAAGTAAAGAGACTTTTAAAAATCTTGCCAGTAAAATCCATATCAACACCAGCCATGCAAGGTAAGCTTTGCTATGATTACAGTCCATATACATAATAGATTGCTGCTAGGCTATTCCTATGCTATCTACTGTTTTATTACAAACAGCAACCTAAACTACAATGTAGACTTAAACATGGTTATCTAAATAGTACATTTAAACATCACTGTTTAAAGTTTTAGCAGCCTTTGTATGGAAACCTATATTCATTGTTTGGTAAAAAGCAGTGTTCTACTGTTTGTCTGTGTTTTATATGTTAGTCTACTACATGTAATCCTTATATTGGACTGAAATGAGGTTTGTGCTGTGATTCTGAATTAAAAGTGAATTAAAGAATAGAAATGAAAAGAGGTTGCGTGTCTTGCCATGTTATTAGGCTATAGGTTGCATTATAGTGGGCTCTATTGTGTTTAGTATATGTACCATAATTTACCAGACTTTTACCAGATCATTTGTCTATGTTTATGATTCTGACAGTGATTGTTACTGTATTTTGCCATAAGTCTTCACTGTGCCTATTCAAAGCTCGAGGGCAAACACATAACTTCTAGATTTATAAGCAGCAACAAACTACATTTTAACATTTTATAATGCTTAGTCATACTTCTGTTATTTTGATGAAAGTAACTCAAACGTAACGCAAAAGTAGTGTAACTCATTACAGTTCAGAGACAGTAATATTGTAATGTAACTAATTACTTTCAAATGACAGTAATTTGTAATATATAATGTATTACACTTTGGAAGTAACTTGCCCAACACTGTTAGTGTATGTTAAGGATATGCAAATGTACAAACCCCAAATTAAACAATGACGCGAGTTAACGTCTCCAACTTAAATCTCTTTTCTTGGACTACAACAAACACATGGATTTTAGGCAACAGTTTACTTCCTGGGATTGGTGACATGACCGACAATATCATAATTCCTCCCGCTTGGACTCACAGCCTGTAAGTTAACTCCTGTTAGCATTGCATTGTGAGCAAATCTTTCAAACATGGTAAGAAGCGTCACATTTCCAGCTGATGTCAGAAGTATTCAGACCAATCACAACGTACAGATTAGCTGGCCAATCAGGGACAGTTTTGTACAAATTCCATGATTTCAGAAAGACAGAGATAAACCAATCAAACACATTGTATTATAACAAATACAAAAAGAACGTTTCTTAGCAATGAAATAGGTGCCCTTTAATGACTTTACTAAGACCTATGATGAAAGACAATGACTTTACGCCACCTACTGTCTGATAGGCAGCCTCCGTCCTATTCTGACAGCTGGGTTTCATTTTGTCTCCTGTTTAGTGAGCTTGATTAAGCTACGTTACAAGCTACGTTTCGATCTTTGAGCATTTTCTGAAAAACGACAAACCTAAACTAAAACTTCTGCAGCTCTTAGAGCTTATGGTCTATCTATGGTACCTCACATCACATTTGTTTGCGCCCGCTTGGAAATCTGGGCAGACGCACATTTTACAAACGCAAACCAACCAAACTTCTTCTTCTTCTTCTGTTGTTTAAATGGCGGGTGGCAAACCAACTTAAGGTGCATTTACCGCCACCTACTGGATTGGAGTATGGAGCACTACTTGGTTGTATACAACCAACCAAACTTCTTTTTTGGGGGATTCTTATGGCATCTAACTTATGGGTTGTGAACCAAACCAATCAAACTGAATCATTGTAATCGTTTTATCATTGGTCATTACTTCCATTAATCAAAACCTAGCTGCGCAAAATGACACCTCACTTACCCAATGATGCACTCCCTGGGCATTCTCAAACCTTATCTGATTGGACAAAGCAGGAAAAAAGAATCTACTGGTACAGAAAGACGTTTCAGTGATACGAATATTGAAAATAAACATGATCGATCATACTAACCGGAAGCGCGGAGATAAACAAAGGAAATCTTACGGGATTTCCCCCCACTTTTCGTTGTTTGGATTAAAATGTGGGATGCATTTTGAAGAGTGACCCTTATGTTGCAATGTATGCGGGTGTTTTTTGGATTCGTACGAAATGATCAGAACCATATGAGATGTTATGTAAGTAACTTAATGCCATTCATATTAATATGCGGTCCGTCTGTATAATTTAATCCACTCCAGTGTATTAATTGCAAAAACAAGATCAGAACATGTCATACAGAAACCCCCCTAGGGCCCGTCCACGGTCCGGTGCGGGTTAACGTTATGTCAAAGTTAAATGATTGTGAATGAATAGTTTCAGTTTAACTCTTTGTGCTGTGAGATTTTATCTAAAGATTTGTAAAGTTCTGACACATGGATTGGTGTTTCCAGGCTAATAAGCCCCGGCTACCCACTGACTCTACAAACACTCCGGGCCTGAGATCAAATCTGAAAGCGAGTGTGTCTCACTTTTGTTCTTTTAAGTGTTATTTGTAGTTTTAATAGATACGCTTTATCTTTATTTAAAGTTTGCATTTGCATACGCAACCATTTTAGGAATAGGTTGAAGTACACAGACAGTATCGCGAGAAGATGACGTACACGACGCACTTAAATTAATCTTGACAAAAATTCGCAAATTACATCATCATCTATAATTGTCATTAGACTTGCTGATATAATTAATTAAGATCAAACTGGATTTGTAAATCTGTGGAAAAACCATGTAGGACAAGGCCTATTATGTTAATGTGCGTCAAAATTATATGTCAATTATTTATTTAACCATTTCTTATTAATTATGCAACTTAAACTTGAAACAGATGCTACTGAAAAGCTATTGAAAACTATGTATAATCGTTACTAAACGTTTAAATAATTTTTTTTTAATTATTTTAATAAATATTTTTATTAAAATATATTTTGCTCCCCTACTCGCATTTCTGATTGGTTCACAAGCTATGGCGTCACTTCTGCAGGCAGCTATGTGAGACTGCTATGTGATGTCTGTTCAGGAGACAATATCGCACCAAACTTACTCAATTTCTTAAGGATGATGTTTTGTACGAGGAATAGTGATCTGAAAAAAATTACCAAAAATAATATTAAGGATTTTTTTGCCCATTTTGCCCTTGATTTAAACATTGATAGAGGAGAGGACAGGAAAGAGAGAGGGGTATGGAAACGGCAAATGACCACGAACCGGGAATCAAACTCGGGTGGCTGAAAGTGCAAAAACACCACATGTCGGAGGGCTGCCCACTACTTTACACAATCTGCTCCGACGGATATAAAAAAATAATGTCTAATTTATTTTTGTGAAATAGTAAATACAGAAAACATGTACAGGTTACACCAAATTAACTGTTCAATAACACTCCCTCTTCATTTATTTATTTACTATGTATGATGATGATGATTTTTTATTAATGTTCTTACTATCATTTCTATTATTTTATTAGTGTATTATTTTCTTTTGTGGTTTTAATCTAATTATTTAATTAATTCATTATTCATATATTAAGTGTGGTTTGTAGAGTTTAAAATATGTAAATATAAATGTTTTTATTTTTTTAATATAAATTCAAATGTGTGTACTCATTGATTCTGTTCATGCGATTTTTGTGTAGTTTTTTTATCTTTTTTTGTGTGCGCTGTGTATTATTACAAAAGAAAAAAATGTTTAACAATGTTAATTTAAGTATTTAATGGTTTGAATCGGAAGCAATAATAAACAAGCATTAAATGATGTGGTAATGTACATATTATTACAAGTCATCTACAACACTTATGTAATTATTTAAATTCATAGCTGGTGACAATTTTACATACATTTTAATTATTTGTCTTAAAAGCTCAGACTAAAATGTTTCTAAAAAAAAATCTAAATAAATAGACAACGATCCCCGTTTAAATCTTTGAATATTTATCTCTTTATGATTGCTACCTTAATTAATTTCGAAACATTGTAAATGGATTTGTCTATGATAAAAACAAACAAATGTTGATGTCTATAACACAGTTTGTTTATAAATGAAATAGCTACCAGACAATCTGTTAGACGGACATTTGCCTTAAAAGACGTTTAAACTCATAAGAATCCAATTTCTATTGAAAGTTAAAACCAAGCACACAAATTAATAATAAACATCCATTTTCCGAACAAAATATATGGCGATTTATTTATTGAAGTCGACACAAATAACAAGCAGTCCAATAATACTGAAATTGCGTGTAAACATTAAACATGTAAATGAGATAATATTTTAAAGATGTGACCATTTAGTTTTTAAATGTTACAACAAAATATCTGAAGGGCGCTGTATGAAAAATATTACTTCTTAAATTTCTGTGTTTACTAAACAGCATTGGACTGAAGGGAAATTTAGACTTTATCTGAAATAGAAAAGATAGACAACTCCCGATAAAAAAATAATAATGTAAAGCAGTTATAAAAATATAATAAAATTATATACATATTAATATATATGTTTATTGGTTGTCATGGTTTTACTACACTTAACTTTGGTAAGGGTGACGCTATAATACTGTGATTATTACGTTAAGTTTCAGAGGCTATAAAACCCAGCGCACCCTTTATTGTTTCGTGGGTTTTCAGTTCGGCGTGTTTTGGTACTTGCAGTCCAAGGCGATTTACAATGTTGTTTCTTGTGTTTTTGTTTCTTGTTCGTCTTTGTTTGTATTTTGTTCGTCTTTGTGTTGATTTCATGAATCGTGTTATCGTCTTTTTACGAAGACCGGGGCGCTTTTCTCTGGACAAGTTTCTTTCTGGATTGGACAACGGGTCGACTCTCTTGTTTATCAAGAAGAGTCGGCCCGTGGTTACAATCCGAAGGGATTTGTCCGCTCATAAGCTCACCGTGCCCTCCGTCCCGGAGTTCCAGGAGGAGGCGCTCGGTGAACCGTGCGGTCAGCGGGAGAGAGAGACTGAGGATGCTGAGCCTCAGAGCTCGGTAAACGGAGCCGTCGCTCCTCAGACTCCTGCGGTGGTGACAGCAGAGGAAGCCTGTAAGTTTAAACATTGTCACCTGTAATCTGTACAACAATATCTGTGACTGATGTTTATAACACTGACTGAAATGTGTGAGATAGAGACACTGCTAGCCAAAGGACTTTTTAATGGTTAATGCTATTCCCTTGTGAAAACTGATAATTATTTTTTGCAGTTATTGTGTAGTTGATGTGGTTTTTGGTGGATTGATTAACAATAAATGAACAGTTTCTTTAAAAAAAATTGAAACTTTTGAAGTGTTTTGCTGTCCTTCACCATATGACACTGAATCTCAAATTGACAATCCTGGACGATATGCTGGATTAAAGGATGATCCTTAATTTTTATCTGTTCTTACAGGTCCAGAGGAGAAGACCATGATTGAGGATGAAGACTTTGAGGAGGAGGCATCAGAGTCTTCATCCCTTCATGAGTCTTCTTCTGTGTCTGGTTCAGGCTCTGACTCCAGCTCTCTTATCAAAGGGTAACATAAGACTTACACAGCATCAAACTCTTTCTGTACTCATGTGTCTTGTGTCCATTTGCAAGATTTTAGCTCTAATTTACTGACTTATTGTTTTGATATATTTGTCGGATCAGGAGTTCCTCTGTTGTTGCTGACGGTAGTGGGGATGAGCCACTCGCCATCCAACCAGCAGCATGTCTGCCGTGGACCGGTCGGGTGGTCTCGAGAGCTGACCTTAAGCCCCCAGCTCCCAGGAAAGGTGTGGATGCACTTGATTTAGTATATTTGTGAAAATCATTTTGATGTCATCAAGTTGTTTCATTTAACCTCTTTGATTTTGTTCTCAGACGGACCTCCTCCAGCTCCTGCGGTGGTGACAGCAGAGGAAGCCTGTAAGTTCAAACATTGTCACCTGTAATCTGTAGAAGTCCAACAATATCTGTGACTGATGTTTATAACACTGAGTGAAATGTGTGAGATAGAGACACTGCTAGCCAAAGGACTTTTTAATGGTTAATGCTATTCCTGATGAAAACTGATCATTATTTTTTGCAGTTAATGTGTAGTAGATGTGGTTTTTGGTGGATTGATTAACAATAAATGAACATTTTCTAAAAACAGACAATATGCTGGAATTAAACATGATCCTTAATTCTTATCTGTTTTTTTTTTCACTTACAGGTCCAGATGAGAAGACCATGATTGAGGATGAAGACTTTGAGGAGGAGGCATCAGAGTCTTCATCCCTTCATGAGTCTTCTTCATTGTCTGGTTCAGGCTCTGACTCCAGCTCTCTTATCAAAGGGTAACATAAGACTTACACAGCATAAAAACTCTTTCTGTACTCACGTGTCTTATATCAGAGATATAATTTACTGACTTATTGTTTTGATATATTTGTCGGATCAGGAGTTCCTCTGTTGTTGCTGACGGTAGTGGGGACGAGCCACTCGCCATCCAACCAGCAGCATGTCTGCCGTGGATCGGTCGGGTGGTCTCGAGAGCTGACCTTGAGCCCCCAGCTCCCAGGAAAGGTGTGGATGCACTTGATTTAGTTTATTTGTGAAAATCATTTTGATGTCATCAAGTTGTTTCATTTAACCTCTTTGCTTTGTTCTCAGACGGACCTCCTCCAGCTCCTGCGGTGGTGACAGCAGAGGAAGCCTGTAAGTTCAAACATTGTCACCTGTAATCTGTACAAGTACAACAATATCTGTAACTGATGTTTATAACACTGAGTGAAATGTGTGAGATAGAGACACTGCTAGCCAAAGGACTTTTTAATGGTTAATGCTATTCCCGTGTGAAAACTGATCATTATTTTTTGCAGTTAATGTGTAGTAGATGTGGTTTTTGGTGGATTGATTAACAATAAATGAACATTTTCTAAAAACAGAAGATATGCTGGATTAAAGGATGATCCTTAATTTTTATCTGTTCTTTTCACTTACAGGTCCAGAGGAGAAGACCATGATTGAGGATGAAGACTTTGAAGAGGAGGCATCAGAGTCTTCATCCCTTCATGAGTCTTCTTCCATGTCTGGTTCAGGCTCTGACTCCAGCTCTCTTATCAAAGGGTAACATAAGACTTACACAGCATAAAAACTCTTTCTGTACTCACGTGTCTTATATCAGAGCTGTCCATTTGCAAGATTTTAGTTTTTAGCTCTAATTTACTGACTTATTGTTTTTATATATTTTCGGATCAGGAGTTCCTCTGTTGTTGCTGACGGTAGTGGGGACGAGCCACTCGCCATCCAACCAGCAGCATGTCTGCCGTGGATCGGTCGGGTGGTCTCGAGAGCTGACCTTAAGCCACCAGCTCCCAGGAAAGGTGTGGATGCACTTGATTTAGTATATTTGTGAAAATCATTTTGATGTCATCAAGTTGTTTCATTTAACCTCTTTGCTTTGTTCTCAAAAAGGTTTTCCGCAGTGGAGTGATCTGTGGAACAGGGTGGACCTCAACGGATCCCGTGAGGAGTCCACACCTCCAGAGTCAGCGTGCACACATCAGGTGAGATTCTGTCTGCTTGTGTCATCTTCAGAGAGTTTTTATAGAGAGTCTAGAGGAATTATGTAATCACAAAAGTAAATCATCACATATCAATACCAGCCAGAGTGTTTAACAGTAACTTACACATAACCTAACTGATGTTGATGTGATTTCTAGGAGAATAGCACAGAGACTAAAGATCTCAAGGCGAGGGCGGAGATTTTAGTCTCGGAATTGGTCCGTTTCTCCGGATGTGGTTTTGTTTCTGCAGAATTCCGGTAAGGAGTCACAGATCTTTAGTTGTTTTGTTGCAGTAACATTTTTGTGTTTTGACTTTCATCAATTAATTCACGCTGATCCACCTAATTAGTTGTTAGAGAGCCGAGATATTTTACAAAGATACATTTTCTCCCATGCAGATTTAAGTTAGGGCAAATGTTGGTGAGCTTTGCCCTGACCTCTGAGGCGGCATGCACTCTCGCGAGGGAGACATTGGACCGGGAAATGCTCCGTCTGCGTAAAGAAGAGAATTCGCCCCAGACGTTGATTCACCTTTACAGGTTCATAAAGAGGTATGAAGATCTTTCTCCTGCCACATCTGTCAAGAATGTTTTTCATTTGCAAACAATGATGATAACAAAAGTGAACCAGTACATTAGAAGTCATACAATTCAGATTGATGCCGCGCTTAAAGAGAATCTTATTAATGTATTCAGTTTGGGCAAATGTATTCTTCCATTTGTTATAGGTTTAGTTACAATATGTTAGTTTAGTCTGTCTGCAAAAATAAAAAGCAATTTCTTAAGCATTAAAATCATTGCAGAAACAGTACTCACAGTGTTTCACGTGTGTTCCTAGGTTTCCCATGATTTTTATTGGTATGAAATGCCAACTCCATCAATGGGTCCTCGAGGATCTTGAAGATCCAGACCTTGTTTCAGAGGATGAGGATGGACCAGCTGAGATCGCTCCTGCTAACCCTTCAGCCGAGGGCCCCCTCTTACCTGCTCCTCTGGCTGTTCCAGAGCCTCCACCAGGTCTCCTCTTCTTCCCGGCTCCTGAACCTGCTCCACAGCCTTCAGTGGAGGTCCTCTCCTTCCCGGCTCCTTTGGCTGATCCAGAGCCTCCACCAGGTCTCCTCTTCTTCCCGGCTCCTGAACCTGCTCCACAGCCTTCAGTGGAGGTCCTCTCCTTCCCGGCTCCTTTGGCTGATCCAGAGCCTCCACCAGGTCTCCTCTTCTTCTCGGCTCCTGAACCTGCTCCACAGCCTTCAGTGGAGGTCCTGTCCTCCCCTCCTCCTGCACCTGCTCCACAGCCTTCAGTGGAGGGCCTCTCCTTCCCGGCTCCTTTGGCTGATCCAGAGCCTCCACCAGGTCTCCTCTTCTTCCCGGCTCCTGAACCTGCTCCACAGCCTTCAGTGGAGGGCCTCTCCTTCCCGGCTCCATTGGCTGTTCCAGAGCCTCCACCAGGTCTCCTCTTCTTCCCGGCTCCTACACCTGCTCCACAGCCTTCAGTGGAGGTTCTGTCCTCCCCTCCTCCTGCACCTGCTCCACAGCCTTCAGTGGAGGGCCTCTCCTTCCCGGCTCCTTTGGCTGTTCCAGAGCCTCTACCAGGTCTCCTCTTCTTCCCGGCTCCTACACCTGCTCCACAGCCTTCAGTGGAGGTCCTCTCCTTCCCGGCTCCTTTGGCTGTTCCAGAGCCTCCACCAGGTCTCCTCTTCTTCCCGGCTTCTGAACCTGTGGAGGTCCTCTCCTCCTGTCCTCCTGCATCTGCTCCACAGCTTTCAGTGGAGGTTCTCTCCTCTCCGGCTCCATTGGCTGTTCTAGAGCCTCCACCAGGTCTCCTCCTCTTCCCAGCATCTGCTCCACAGCTTTCAGTGGAGGTTATCTCCTCCTCTCCTCCTCCTCCACCTGCACCGGCTCCACAGCCTTCATGTGGGCCTCCTCAACTCCAGATACCTCCGTTCTATAAGGTAAATTTACAGCACACGCCAATTTTAATTTAAAAAGTAGTTTAATGTAAATGTATTAAACATGATTGTGTTATTTACAGCAAAAGAATGCAGACGCTGTGAAGGACGTGGAGGTTGGGAACAGATCTTCTTCATCTGAGTAAGTTTATCAAAGTCTCTCTAAATTCATCTGTAACCTGTGTAGTATTATGTTTAGTGGTGTTTTTAAATCTTTTACAGTATTTTTTTGTATTGTTTAAATTGTATCAGAAACAGTTCTTACAGTATCTTTATATGTATTTGTAGACTTTCACCTCCTCGCGGTCAAGCCCCTCCACTCGCCTCTCCTCCGTCTAGGAAGCGTCGGGCTCCTTCATGTTCACAGGTAGATTTAAACTGAAAACTTTAGCAGAACTCATGTTAAATTCAATTCGTTTTTTAATACCGTATATGTGCATTTAAATCTTAAATTACAGCAAAGTATTAGAGTTCAGCGTGAGGTGTCACCAAAGAGAGCCAGACTGTGTCCATCAAGCAGTGATATTAAAGCTCAGTAAGTTTATCATAGTCTGTCTGTTTAGACTTTACCTTTTTTATTTGCACAAATGTTTACAGAAACCTTTCTTAACAATATATTTATTTGTATTTATAGACATTCATCTCCTTATAGCCTATCAGTTTCAGCTTCACCTCCTCAGCTGCAGACGCCTCCGTCCTTTCAGGTAGATTGTGAACATTATCTGTGTCAATATTAATAAACAAGTAGCTTGATTTACTTGTTTTAAATCTCTGATTGTTTTATTTACATGAAAAGTATACAGATAAAATTGAGGACATGGAGGTTGGGAACACTCCTTCATCCTCTCAGTAAGTTGATCAAAGTCTCTCTAAATTCATCTGTAACCTGTGTAGTATTATGTTTAGTGGTGTTTTTAAATCTTTTACAGTACACTTAATGTTTTTATTGTTTAAATGTTATCAGAAACAGTTCTTACAGTATCTTTGTATGTATGTGTAGACTTTTACCTCCTCGAAATCAATCGCCGCCTCCTGCGTCTCCTTCCGTGCCTCCTTCTAGGAAGCGTCGGGCTCCTTCATCTACAGAGGTAGATTTAAACCGAAGCTTTTAGCAGAACTTGTGTTAATTTCACTTTGTTTTAATATATGTGTATTTAATCTTCAGGATGAGATGGAGCCGACACCAAAGAGGGCCAGAGTTTATGGGCTGTCGGCTCGGGTCACTCCTCCTCTGTCCCAAACGCCATCGTCCTCTCAGGTAGATTTCACCAAAGCCTTAAACGTTATTTGTGACAATATCATTAAGAATTTCATTTATTAAATCTTTGATTGTTTTATTTACAGCAAATTAAAGTAAATGATTCAGAGGTCAATCGTTCTTCTATTTCTCAGTAAGTCTTTATTTCAGCCTTAACCTTTGTTATATTCCATTTAGTTTTTTATTTAAGATGTTTTAGTGCTTGAATGTTTGCTGACGCAATTCTCACAGTACTTTTATATTTTGTTTATAGACCTTCATCTAATCACAATCAGAAGATTCAGCAAGTGCCACCTCCCGCCTCTCCTTCTCCTCGTCGCTGTTGCAAGCGTCCAGCACCTTGTAGTTCACAGGTAGATTTATATCAGAGCCCTGAATAAAACAAATTCAATTAAAAAGTTCTTTAATGTCTTACATCTCTGTTTGCTTTATTTGCAGGAAGCATCTGAAGGCATGGTCTCCATGAAGAAAAAGCCAAGACTTAATGGATTGTTTTAAAAAAAAAGTCAAGAAGTGGAGACCCAACCTCACCTCCTCAAACCCCATCCCCATGAGCAGCAAAAAAATAAAAAATATTTTTTATTAAAGAAAGTGTAGTGCAGAAAACAAAAATGACAAAGATTGTTAGTGACGCATTCATTATGTTCATTTATTATGACAAACTTTAATGTGATTATCAGCCACATCAAAAGAAAAGAGCAAAAATCATGATCAGGTTTTACCAACATTTCCATCATCCACTACAAACCATGTACAACCAAGCTTACTGTAAATCTAATAAGAAAAAGACCCAAGTTAGGTTAAAAACACTGGGAGAGAAACTAAACTTAGACTAAAGTTTCTCTGTTCTCCTTTAATTCCTATAATAACACTAACAGGACAGATCACAGATGAGTTCAAAACAGTTCAAACTTCAAATCAATTCAAGATCTTCACATCTTCTAACAATCTGATTATGAGGTTAAAAGATCAGAAGGTTTTATAAAGGTCTCCCTACAGCTTATGACATATAATATATGAGAGATTTCTGACTATGACGTGGACGACCAATGAAAACGTCACTTGACCACAAATCATTTCAGAAGAGTTTGTTTTTAATAAACACAGCAAATAATCTTTTATTTTATATCTAAAGGTGAAAACATCTGTAAGTGAGATCTGTATAAGAACTGTTGACTGTTAATGTTTGTATATAGCACATGATTCACATTGTTTTCTTTATCACATTGCATTCAGGGGTCTTGATGGCCACATAAAGGAGGTGACCTATAAAGCAGCACAACATTTTATTCAACTGTTTCAGAGGTAAGTCATTTTATTAAAAATGTTACTTTGTAAAGTCACTGTTTTATTATTAGAAGTCATTTAAATTGATAAACATCCAGAGATTTATTCATAAAAACACACAGTGTTTCTACTCATCTCATGTTATTCTTGAGTATCTATAGATTAGTATTTCATCCTGAAGAGTCTTTAGTTTGATCAGATTTATTAAAGACAGATCAGCTTTACCTCTGGAGGTGTATCTCTGGATAACTTAAGCAGCAACAAACTACATTTTAACATTTTATAATGCCTAGTCATACTTCTGTTATTTTGATGAAAGTAACTCAAAAGTAGTGTAACTCATTACAGTTCAGAGTCAGTATTTTTGTAATGTAACTAATTACTTTCAAATGACAGTAATTTGTAATATATAATGTATTACACTTTGGAAGTAACTTGCCTAACACTGATATGTAACAACATGAGAGTGAGTGAATGATAACAGAATTTTCATTTTTGGGTGAACTATCCTTTTAAGAGGTAGGGGAGACCGGGGCTGGTTGTCTCACGGGTTGGTTGTCACACTGCTTATTCCAGACATAATCAGGTACAGGAAAAAATCTGCATCTTTCAAGAAGACTTTTTTATGCAAGACAACGCTCCATCACATACATCACAAGTACTCCACTGCATGACTGGCCAGTAAAGGCCTTAGAGATGAAAAACGAATGACATGGCCTCCTTCTTCACCTGACTTAAACCCTATTGAGAGGTTTATTGAGGTAAACCGTACACCTCTCTGAACAGTGTCTGGGAGGATGTGGTTGCGTCTGCACAAAATGTTGGTTCAGACCAGATCAAGAAACTGACTGAATCCGTGAATGGAAGGCCCGTGACTGTCATCGAAAAGAAGGGTGGCCACACCGGTCACTGAGTTTATATATTTTTTATTGTTTTATTTTTTTGTAAATGTAGAGTTTGTTTATTATTCTCACTTTAACAGGTGAAAAAAAAACAAGTGAGATGGTAAAATCTTTGTTTTTCATTTAGTTGCCTAATACTTCTGCACACTAATAGTTGCCTAATAATGATGTACTAGAAATATTCTCTTAAGAAAGCCAAAATTCCACTTTTACTACTTAAATGTTCAGGTTTGAGGGTTTGTTAACATTTTGAATTGACCAAGAGCACTGCAGTTGTACAATAACAAAAGTAATCCTCAAAAATACAACTTGTATAATAATTCTGCACTCCCTGTACACTGCTACAGTAAACACTGATACAAAATAAAACACCTGCTATTATGTGAAGACTCAATGCTGTATGTATTTGTATCTAATGTGTTTATATACAGTACTGTACTGTACTCCCTTATTTTTAAATGTGGAATTAACTGATGTCACGTATTTTCTTTTTTGCGACTTGCTTTTCAATAGCTGGGCATTTGAAAATGATGTTGTGGGGGCACACAAAATATGATTAAAACCCATTATGGTACATATTTATTAGACCCACCATGAATAACCCAGTGTGAGGATAAAATGAAGAGGTGGCCTGATATATGAAGATATTCAATTATCTTGTTGTTGTTGTTAAGAGTTGACTATAAAAGCACAATACCAGTGCGTGCACCGTGGGAAAGTCAGTTGAGTGTTTGTATATGAAATAGACAACAAATTTGTGTTTTTAACTTTTTCAGGCATATGTTTAAAATGTCCAACAGTCCATAGTCTGACTTTTCAAAACAGCATTTTTTTAATCGACTCTTATAATATTGTTACTGGTTCTGAATGAGTGTTTGGTGACACATTAAGCTCGTCACGTGAATGTGGCACTTTCTCCTAAACATATTAAACAAATACATTTATTCAATATTGTTTTTGTTTTATGTAAAATCTTATCAAATTGCTTCTTATGCACTAAAAAGGGAGACATGAGCTGGGAATTTAGGAAATGATTTGCTTAATCATTAATCAACAACAAAATGTGCTTGAAGCATTAATAACTATTATAAACATGAATTAATAAGCAATTTGTGTATATATGTACTGTATTTTGTTTTGGAAAAAAAAACTTTTTTGTTATAAATAAACCAGCATATTTTTATCAGCATAATATTAGTTGTTTTGAACAGTTACTGTATTTATTGTTTACTTGCAGTTGCAATAAAGATTTTGGTTGGATGTGTATTTAAGAATTAGGATGTTTTGGAGGCAAAGTGAGCAAAGTCCTACACAGGATTAGATTGGTCTTCCTAGTGAAGTAGTAATGGAGCGTTCATAAAAATGTGTGTACTTTCTAACTGTTTAAACAAAACACAGAGAAATGCAAAACATTTACTTTATTGCAACAACACAATCCATGTCAACAAACATGTCATAATACAGAATAAAATAAGATTATATTTCTGATGCCCTTACATAAGGCACTTCAACCTAAACGTTTTGCTCCTGTTGGCAAGAAAACTGCTTCAATAGAAAAATACAGACAGCAAACATCATATGAAGAATTGAGGAAAACTACATTCACAGTGCGGTGTTATCTTTGGCGTAGATTCCAGCATCTTTAGCCATTGAATAGAAATGTCCATTTTCTTTGTTAAGCAATGCATTGGGCGAATCAAACTCCACTATTTTACCTGAATCCAAGACCATCACCCTGACAACAGAAGAGAAAGATGTTAAGTTTTCAGTTTCTAATATAAAATTCGTGTCATAGATGATTTGATTCGTAACTAATATCATCACAAGGATTATATCATTAGTAACATCCCCATTAGTATAACTACTAAAAAAAATTATGTTTATATAATGTTATAAATTAAAACACAGTTTTCCCAAATTCACACGTATAAAAAAGCATTATTTTATGATATCATTAATGATTTATGCAATATTTGTTATAAAGACAATGGTTTGGCATTTTTGTATGTATTTTTGAACATCAGTTCAGTTTTGATTTTTATAATTGTTTAGCTTTATGCAATAGTGATTCACCCGCCAGACATGAGACTCAAACCAATAACAGGTTTACAAACCCAACACTATAACCATTGGACCACAACTGGAAACTCAGAAGGGCATCTTAGGCACCCTGATCTAACGCAGTGATTTATGTATGTACTGTAGGTTATACTATCTATATGTAAAGTATTTTATTTGCTATTATAACCACAAGTTTGATGTTCAAATAATCACAAATTAAACAAGGAGGTGGTGTTAAGACACTGGACAAGAAAGTAAATGTTCTTGAAAATAACACCAACACATGAAAGATTAATGCATGACAGACAAGTAAAGTTTTAAATCATCCACTTAAACACAAAGCACATTCAACACCATGTTCATAAGTTATCGTGGTCTTGTAACAAAGAACATTTTGAATTTATCTCTTTTAACTAACCTTTTTTTGGTTAATCTGATGAAAGAAAGCAATAGCTATTTCCATATATACTACATGTGTTACAAACCTGTACCCATCGTTGTAACACTTTAAAAACACTTGAGATAGAAGATTCAATATCTTCAAGATCACAATGACCTCTTAAATGGTGTATCATCAAACAGTGAATGACTCACCCGCGAGCTGTCGAGTATGGTGTTGAGACGATGTGCGATTGTAAGTACAGTGCAGTGGGCAAACTCTTTCCTGATGGTGCTCTGAATGAGATCGTCTGTCTCCAGATCTACAGCTGCTGTAGCTTCATCCAGGATGAGTATCCGAGACTTCCTCAGCAGAGCCCGGGCTAAACACAACAGCTGTCTTTGACCAAGACTATTAGAAATAAATAAAGAAACTATGAAGATCTGGAAATGATATACTGACCATTTCATAAAATGTTATTTAAATCATTACTCAATACATAGACGCACACCACGACTATTAACAATAATTCATTCATACTTATAACTTATGTCCAATATAATTTTATTTTTCTCATCATTTTGTTCACAATACATTTTACAATGTGTTCTACCAAGTTGAGGAGTGAAGCAGAGCGTCATTAGAACCAAACGCAGGTCATTTGTGAGGCGGCTGGTTCTGACGTTCATGTCAATGTGTGTAATGAAAGCTACTTATTTTAAAGTCAAAATATTTAAAGTTTATAGTATAACTATTGTTTAACATATTTTATACTTATGTATATAACTCAAAAATACCCAAATGAAAATGAACCATGCTTTTACTATAGTAAAAGTGTAGTAACTATGCTTCTTTCATTGGACTAATAAAGTTAACATTTGTACAGCCACAGTATTACTACAAATACGCAAGAGGGTCAGTGTGGTTAAACTCCTCCCTCCCTCTCGCACGCAATGGATTGTGGGCAATATTAGCCGTTAGAGTGTGCATTGATCTGCACTTCGAATTCTAACCGGAAATAGTAGACCATCCGGGTATCTTTGGGATACTCATTTCCACAATAGAATGGAAATGAGGCTCCATGTGACATGCAGCTCCATGTGACATGCAGTTTGTAGCATGCAGTTACTTAAGAGAGTTATTGTTTTGAGACGATGATAAAATAATACTAAAGTGATATTGTTATTGAAATAAAAAGTCAAACAAAATGGCACCAAAGAAAATCAGCAATGCAGTTGAGGAAGAGTTGGAGGAGATTCGAAAATCCTTAAACTTCATGTCAGATGAGTTGAGCAAAGTTGCTAAACAACAAGTTATGCTACTTGACCTGATGGAAGAAGTTAAACAACTGAAGAATCTTGTAAAAGAGAAGGATAAGAAAATTGAAGGATTGGAGAGAAGGATTGATGATCTGGAACAATACACAAGAATGGAGGATTTAATTGTAAATGGATTGGAAACAACACACCGAATGTATGCCAGTACTGTGGCCAAGGATAAAGTTGGCGAAGACGCCCTGCCAGAGGAACTTCTAACACTGGAAATGCAAGTAATAAAGTTCTTTGAAAGTAAGAATATGAACATTCAGAGTGATAATGTTGTGGCCTGTCATACCCTTCCCCGAAGGAACAGCGGAGCAAAGCCTGTTATAGTTGTTCGGTTTGTGAATCGGAAACACAAAACTGAGTTACTTAGGCAAGCTAAAAAGTTGAAGGGTACAGGGGTGTATCTGAATGAACACCTTACAAAGAAGAACGCCGAAATTGCTAGATGCGCACGCATACTGAGGAAACAGAACAAGATACAGGCTACATGGACAAGGAATTGTAAAGTGATGATACGGTTAAATGGAACACCAGAAGAAGCCAAAGTGCTCACAATAAGAGAACTTAAAGAATTGGACCAGTACGTGTGACGGAAGTCTACTGTATGTGGAGAAATATTCGTGATAAATGACAATGATTGTGTTACAAGTGAAGACGTTGGAGTAATATCAAATGAACTCACTTACTACAAATGATGGACATTGAAAAGGATTTTTTGTTCCCATACACAGATATTGATGATGGGGAGTTTGTTACTATTCACAAGGACTGTGTGTCAGACTACTCACAAAATCAATACTGTAAGTACGAAAATTTGAATTTAAAGACTTTCAATCACACAGACTATAAAATGTATGATATTGAAAATGATATTGACCCGGAAAATCATTTTTACAATACAGTAAATATTAATTGCTGTGAGTATTATACAGAAGAACAATTTAATAAAAATGTGGATATGGAAGGGGCATTATCAATACTACATTTCAATAGTAGAAGTCTTTATAGAAACTTTGTTCAAATTAAGGATTACGTGTGTCAGTTTAACAAATTCAATGTGATAGCTGTGTCAGAGACTTGGCTTGATAATGAGAAAGTAGAAGATGTAGAATTGGAAGGATACAAATTGTTTACAATTAACAGAGTGAATAAAAAAGGAGGCGGTGTTGCTTTGTATGTTGACACAGCGTTAAGATGCAAATTGATTAAAAGTATGTCATTGACTATAGAAAATATCCTGGAATGCTTAACCATAGAAATTGAAATTGAAAGATCTAAAAACATAATTATTAGTTGTGTGTATAGAACACCAGGAACATGTATAGATACATTTATAAATAAAATAGTTGATATTCTTGAGAGAAAGAATGAGAACAAGATACAAATTATATGTGGAGACTTTAACATTGATTTGTTGAATCCAAAAGGACACAAGAGGACAACAGATTTTATTAATACAATGTATAGTACAGGTCTTTTTCCTGTGATTACAAAACCAAGTAGAATAACAACAGATACTGCTACATTGATAGATAATATATATACAAATGAAATTGAAGCGGAAATAGTAGGTGGATTATTTATAAATGATATGACAGATCATCTTCCGGTTTTTGCGATCTTTCAAAAATTATTTACAAAAATAAATGAAAATGGGACTAATAACTATATGATGATCAGACATAGAACGCCAGAATCCATTGCTGCCCTTGGGGAAGACTTACAGAAACAAAACTGGAGTGAGGTCTATGAGAATAAAGATCCTAATAGAGCCTATAATGCTTTTATGAACATACTAACTCGGCAATATGAAAAACATTGTTTGTCTAAGAAAATTGTAAAGAAGCGCAAAAATGATGATAAACCTTGGATTACTAAGGGAATAGAGAAGGCATGTAAAAAGAAAAATGCTTTATATAGGAAATTTATAATAACTAGAACCAAACAAGCTGAAGATAAATATAAGACATATAATTAATAAATAAATAAATTAATAAGCATTATAAGATTTAGTAAAAAAGATTATTATCAACAAATATTGGAAAGGTATAAGAGTAATACTCAAGCAACATGGAAAGTACTCAACAGTATAATTAAAAAGAAAACGATAAAGGTGGATTACCCAAATTATTTTGTAAATGATGAGTCAATAATTACAAATGAAGTGAAGGATATTGTCAATCAATTTAATGAGTATTATGTAAATATTGGATATAAATTAGCAAAAGAGATTGTGGAACAGCAAACTGGAAACAGGGTAGATGAAGTAAATATTTCTAGTAATAAATTTTCAATATTTCTTAGGGGAACTGATGAAATGGAAATAATAGACATTGTTAATAATTATAAAAACAAAACGTCTACTGATTGTAATGATATTGACATGTCATTATTAAAAAATATTATATTATACATAGTAAAACCATTTACATATATTTGCAATCAGTCATTTTTAACAGGCATATTTCCAAGTAACATGAAAATAGCCAAGGTAATCCCTATTTTTAAAAATGGTGATAGACATCTTTTTTCCAATTATAGACCAATTTCTCTGCTCTCCCAATTTTCAAAAATCTTAGAGAAATTATTTGTGTGCAGGCTTGATAATTTTATAGACAAACATAAAATATTGAGTGAACATCAGTATGGCTTTAGAGCAAATAGGTCGACCACAATGGCAGTGATGGAACTGGTAGAGGAGATTTCCACTTCTATGGATAATAATGAATATACTGTAGGGGTGTTCTTAGATTTAAAAAAAGCTTTCGACACTATTGATCACAGTTTATTAATGAGGAAATTGGAGAGATATGGTATAAGAGGAAAAGCCTTTTCTTGGTTAAGCAGTTACCTTGAGGATAGATATCGGTTTGTACAAATAAAAAATACTAAATCTGATCTAATGAAAGTTACAAGTGGTGTTCCACAAGGTTCGCTGTTAGGTCCCAAATTGTTTGTATTGTATATAGATGATATTTGTAAAGTGTCTAAAAAATTAAAAATGGTATTGTTTGCTGATTACACAAATTTATACTGTTCGGGGAAAAATTTGGAGCATCTCCTGAAAACAGTTAAAATTGAATTGATGGCTTTAAAAAGTTGGTTTGATGAAAATCGACTTTCATTGAATTTGACTAAAACAAAGTTCATAATATTCAGCAATCGACAAAGTAATATCAAAGCTAAAATTACGATTTGTAAGACGGAAATAGAAAGAGTATATGAATATAAATTTTTGGGTGTTACAATAGACCATAAATTAAGCTGGAAATCACATATAAACCATGTAAAAACAAAAATGTCTAAATCCATTGCGATATTAAATAGAATAAAACATATTTTAAATGAAAAAACATTATATACATTGTATTGTTCTCTCATAGTTCCATACATTACTTATTGTGTGGTGGTGTGGGGACATGCATATAAAACTAATACAAAACCAATATATATGTTACAAAAGAAAGCAATAAGGATTGTAAAACGGGCTGACTATTATGAACCAACAAATAAATTATTTATAAATTTACAAGCTTTAAAATTTTTTGATTTAGTTAACCTTTATACGGCACAGGTCATGTATAAAGTTTATAAGAATTTACTCCCAAATTGTGTACAGAGGATGTTCAAAATAAGAGAAAGTCATTATAATCTTAGAGGAATGCATATGTTTATAAAAGTAAGGGCAAGAACCAATACAAAAAACAGATGTATATCCGTTAAAGGAGTTAAACTATGGAATAATTGTGACAAGGAATTAAAATTGTGTACATCACTCACTACATTTAAGAAAATGTTTAAGAATAAGGTAATACATAACTACAAAAACTATATGAATAATTAAGTACGATATAATTGATATATATTTTTATTATAACTTTTTTATTTTATTTTTTTTTCTATTTGTTTTCTCATTGTGTACCTTTGTATTTATATCTTCATAAATTGTCTTATGTAACTGTATGTTTATTTTGAATATACCAGTTTTGCTTAATGCGTAATTATGTATAAAGGGTAGGCAAAATAAGCATAAGCTTCAGCCTGCACCTTTTTCGGTTGATATGTATGTATACATTTTGTTTGTTTTGGAATTATGTGTGAGGACCGAAATAAATTTTGTTGATTGTTGATGACAATACGATTTGGGACATACTAATTCTAGTTTCGCATACTATTTAGGACGGATAGTATGCAATTGGGACTCAGCACTGGTCTTGCAGTCTCTACTAATGAGCTGAAGATTTAAAGCAGGTGTGTCTAATGAGGGAGACATGCAAATTGTGCAGGTTTGAAAACCCCTGATCTACTACATGCCTAAGTGTAAATGTGTCATGTGATGTTTTCTCCAATTGTTTGTCACTTAGTCATCTATACTGTGCATGTGACCCGGTCTGTGTTTTTACAGTAAACCCACCTTAAATTCTCTCCCCCTTCTGCAACTTCATGTTCAAGTCTTGATGGTAAACTCGTTACAAAATCCTTCAGATGAGCCAACTCCAAAACCCTCCAAATCTCCTCATCCCTAAACTTCTCAAACGGATCCAGATTCATGCGCAGAGTTCCTGAGAAAAGCACTGGGTCCTGTAAACATGATTTAGCTCATTAATATTAGTATTATTCATATTCAATTTTTTTACTCAAAAGAGCTGCTACATTCTCTAAGATTATTTTTTTAGTATAATGTCATTTTCAGTCCACACATCAACTCTAGAAGATTTTGTTGGTTTATTTACATTAAAGGTGCCGTGTGTAATTTTTAGAAGGATCTCTTGACAAAAATGAAAAATAATATACAAAACTATATTATCAGTGGTGTATAAAGACCTTTCATAATGAACCATTATGCGTTTATTACCTTAGAATGAGATGTTTTTATCTACATACACAGAGGGTCCCCTTACATGGAAGTCGCCATTTTGAGCCGCCATGTTTCTACAGAAGCCCTTAACGGACAAGCTTTTTTACTAAGTTGTCTCCGATGATGACGACATGTTTGTCTGGTGGTGGCTACAGTAGCTTCTCTATGCATTTCAAAAGCAAGGGGTGAGCAGTGGACTGAGCCGTTGGTTGCAATTCACAACCTCACCACTAGATGCCGCTAAAATTTACACACTGCACCTTTAAATGTTTGTTAGAGACGTCTACTGTATGTAAACCTGAACCTGTACTTTAAAATGAAATATTAAGACAGTGCCTTAGTTACCTACAGTACAAACAATGTGTTTACTAAGTGCATACAGATAAAACATATGCCTGCATTATTTGCTAGTTTCTTGTCTCTTGTCTTCATCATGACCTTCACCTAAAAATTGAACATCATAACTTGGACATAACTGCATGTTACCAAATGTAGCAGAGCTGGGTAGTAACTGATTACATGTAAACTGAATAACATAATCAGATTTTAAAAATCTGATTTAAAAAATCAAGTACTTATAGTTCAATTGCATTACATTTTAAAATACAATTTCAATTACTATTTTGTTGTTACAGATTCCTTTACATCGATTAAGTTGCATATTACTTTCTTATTTTTCCTTAAGTTTTTCATTTTTTTATAACCTTACAAAAGCTTTTATAAGCCAACTGATCCAGTTTTAAGAATGACAGAGACAGACTTGACTCTGACCTGAAGCATAACCTTATCTTAATTAAAATGATGCCTACAGTACTATATATACTTGTGTCCTTCACACACCTGGGGAATGATGGTAAGTCTGCTTCTGAGATCATGGAGTCCCAAGGTAGAAATATCAATACCATCAATGAGGATTCGCCCATTTGCAGCCTCAATAATGCGAAACAAACAGTTGGTCAGACTAGATTTGCCTGCACCGGTCCGTCCAACAATACCGATCTGGGCAAAAAAAAAAAAAAGAAACATTAGCGATGATGCAGAATAATCAAGAATGAAACAAACTATCAGGATCTGTTTGATTTTTCACCTTCTCAGTGCTTTCAATGTCACATGTTATTCCATGAAGAATGAGATCCAGTTCAGGCCGGTATCGAACCTTATAGTTTTCAAAAGAAATCTTTCCAGCCGTCGGCCAACCGTCAGGAGGACGATGCTCTGTAATCCACCGAGCCTGGAGATGATATTCGATAGTATCGTATCACAGATAGAAGTCGTGATCTTTTTCAATCCTCTATTTCTCTTTATGGTGACTTGCCATTAATGCCACATACTAAGATCCAACGATCAGAAAACTGATGGTAGATTATACGTTTGTTCATGCAAATCTTATGGTTTTTAAATCAAGCTAATGAATAAGGATTGGAGATGGGTAAATCTTAAAAAAAAAAAACTTAAAAACATTAAGAAAACACTTTTTAGATTTTAGAAGAGTTATAAAACTTGGAAATTTAAGTAAACCACTTGAGGAGCTCAGATGCAAAAGCCGCTAAATGCCACCTGCATCAATAGTGAGAATGATATTTACCAAATGCTCTTGCCACACATTATATGTTCATCAAATACTTTTACTTCAAATCTGTTTAATCCCAGCCTCAGGCTGTTCAGAAATACAGAATCTTTTAAATGGCACACTTTTCATCAAAGACTTCTAAGCGATTGTGAAACGACCGTGACTCACAACTTGGGTCCCTTGTGAATACTTGGACCTGATTACAACCTGATTGTGACAGTCAAATTTTTCACAGCACAATTTGCAATGTTTCTAGTTGCATCTTTATTAATTTGGCAACTGTTTATTGTTATGTCTTGTCCAAAGAAGTACATTTTTTTAGAAGCAGAGTTTTTGCACTTAGAGGGTTTTGCAGCGAAAGACACTCAATGAAATCTAAGCATATTAAGCATAAGAGCCTGATAAAAATGCTCATTTACAAGAAAACATGTCAGATGCACTTAAAGGGCTTTGCATTGATTATAAAGCATGCAGATTATAAAGCTGTACCTCATTTTCGACCTCTGTGTACTCATTCACTCTTTCAACAGCAACAATATTGGTTTCCAGTTCTGATGTCATTCTCACTAACCAGTTTAACGTCTGAGTCACCTAAAGAGAATATGTGGCACATGCACATTATTGCAGAAATGTTTAATAAAAATGATGAAGATTATGTGAATGTCACCTAAAAGAAAATTTATTACATTTAAGGCATATGAGATGGACAGTCCAACCAGTCCGCTGTCCAAAGTGTCACGGGAGATGACGGCGAATAATGCGGCGAAAAACACCACCAGATTCCCCAGGGACTCCAAGCGTATGGCCAACCACCTAAAACCAACAAACATGATAAGACAAAAACAGTGTCTTCATACAAACCTTAATACTGAAGAAAAATCTCACCTATTTGAAACAATCCAAGGATAGACACTTTTCAGATTCTCATCAATGATGAGTTGGTTATGCTTTAGGAAACGTTCCTGGTGCCTGTATGCCCTGATCACAGAGAGACCTGAAACTGTTTCTCCGAAGTGTGAGTATATGGGTGATCGAGACACTGAGTCCAGTCGTCTGAGCTGTCTGGATGTGGCAACGTAGAACCTCTGAAACACAGCAAACCACACACGTCAACCTTAGTCAGACTTTAGCAGACAATAGCTGATATTTTGTATTTCTATTAAAGTAACAAAGCAGAATGTAAGTATTTTTGAGGGCTGTGAGAGATGTCCCATATATACAGTATTTATACATATATAAAACCCAGTTATCTTTTGGTTTCTTCACTATTAGCTGCTGCACTACCTGCACAAAGTAGTAGATGACAGCGATTGGAACCACAACTGCAGTGAAAAGTGGAGTAGCCAGACAGATAACAAACACAGTTGCTACAACTCCAATAAGACAAAGAATCCAGGATTTGAAGGACATGGGGATCAACTCATCCACTGTAAATATATCCTAAATAAAATGACACAGCAACATTTTAATGATCATTTTAGATTTTGATTTAATTTTCCATTAGCTTATTTTGATTCTGGGAAGTACAGAATGTTAATAAGCTTGTTAGGTTATTTTACAGTGTTATTCTATTGTTATATAATTATATAAAATATTAACAAAATTATCAGATTCTGGTCAAACTGATTTCAGGGTTAGAACACACAGGTATACCTTAGCAAAACGGTTGACTATGCGCCCTGAAGGTGTGGTATCAAAAAATACCATGGGTGCTCTCAGAATATTAGAGAGCAGACGTGTGTGTAGAATCCTGGATGCAGAAATGGATCCATTAGCTAGGAGTATTGTGGCTAAAAACACCAGGAAACCTAACAAAAACATGTCATCAGTCAGTCACTGAGGAAAATTCATGTCAGACAGACAAATTTGTTAGCATTTTAACCCACTGTGAAACAAAACCTACAATAAGTCATTTCAGTCATGATGACTCTCAGAACAGCATTCATCATGTTAATGCTAAATAAATAAATGTGTTTAGTCTTGGACTAAATCTGCTCATGGTACTTTTACGAAAACAAACATTCATGGTTCTGAATCTGACTGATTCTGACTGTGAAGTTCAGTACGGAGTGCCACAGGGCTCAGTGCTAGGTCCTCTTCCTTTTATCATCTACATGCTACCCCTGGGAGCTAAAATTATAAGACACAGGGTTAGTTTTCACTGCTATGCTGATTATAATATTTCTTCAAACCCAGACGAGACACATCAACTCACCTAAATGCACAGCTGATATTTAAAACTGGATGACTAGCAACTTTAAATCTTGCTAATGACCTATAAGGCCCTGAATGTTTCAGCTCTGCAGTACCCAAGCAAGCTTGTATATCATTATAGTTCGCTATGGTCTCCAAACTCCAGCCAGCTGATTATACCTAGAATTTCAAAAGCATGTGTGGTGGATAATTTTTTTCTATCTGGAACCCAATATTTGAACAATTTTTATATCTGACTTGTCAGGGCAAAGATGTTTAATGTCCATTTTTTGATAAACTAATAATATTTCAAACAAATTCTGTAATAAAAACTCAATTGGGTTGATTTTGTACAACTCGCAATGCTAACAACCTGAAAAATCAGGCGTACAAAATCAACCCAATTGTAATAGTAACGCTGTCACACAGACTGATATGTACTTTGCATATGCGGCAGCCTCTTCCTCCTCTCAGCTGGCTCATTACATACAGTAGCCATCCGAGCGTGTGCTTAATTTCCAAACATATTCATCTCACTTTACAACTTAAAATAATCGAAAAACTCGACATATTTACGAGTTAACAGTTTACATTTGATTAAATATATAGTATGTTCTATATATTCAAGTGGATGGTGCTCATACAGATGAGTTCGATATTATAGTTATCCACATATTCGGAGCAGATCTACACCAAGACTTTTAGTAAGTTACCTGATTTTTTTTCAATGTGACATTATGTAAATTTCTAACCAAAAATGCACTGTTCATCAAATGTCATTGATTTCAAACAAGTCATTGTTACGATGAAACTGTAACTAGGAAAATGTAACTAATCTTTGGTTCAGGTACCTTGTGCTAATCCCAGGGCTCCAAAGACACCTATTCTAGTGTCTCTTACATTAGCCGGGTAGGTTGTGTTCTCATACTTTACAGCATCATTGGTCCAGTCACTTAGCCACAGATTTTGACCAATTGCGGCCACATTTTGGACGATATAGATCAGGAGACTCCAGCAGGTATATCCCCAGCCTATAGCCCTCAGATACTGAAGATATACTGAAAACTTTACCTAAAAAACAACAGATTAGTAAGAAAAATGGACAGCAAAACATACAGCAGAGTCACAGAACGTCTCGGTTACATATGTAACCCTCGTTCCCTGAAGGAAGGGAACGGAGACGTCACGTCGTGACCGACGAATTGGGAACCGCTTCGCGGGTGACCTATCTGCTTCGAGAAACCTTTAAAACGCCAATGAACTTGGCATGCAGATAATTGCATCTGCCGGCGCCGCCCCGCCGCACAGCTATTTAATAAGCGGCAGGTGCAGTTATCAAATCAGCTATTTTTTGCTGAGAAAGCTGGACAGAAAGAAAAGTGTCCGGCCGATATCAGCAGTGGAACAGCAAATTGTGGCGACGGGACGTGACGTCTCCGTTCCCTTCCTTCAGGGAACGAGGGTTACATATGTAACCGAGACGTTCCCTTTCAGTCGGTCACTACGACGTCACGTCGTGACCGACGAATTGGGAATCCCTACCAAAGCGCCACTGAAGCTGACCCTTCCAGTGCCTGCATAAACCCTCCGACTCTCCTCTTTAAGGGAACGGAAATGGGGTTGAAGCAGAGGCCGGTCACTACTTGTTCATTAACCCACGATAGTGACTAGGCGAACTGGGAAGCGAACTCGTCAGGCGGGACTAAGATCGCTGCGGAAGAAAAACCCTCTAGGGGTCTACCACTAAGGTGATGGATAAAAAGACACGAGGTCTATAAAAATACACTCTCTTAGCAACACTAGAGAGGCGCGGAACGAACTCCGCTAAGGGAAACGTGGTAAATCATAAACTTTCCACGGAAATACTCACAAAGAAACCACTAGGGGGCGCAATGTGGGCGCTAGCCTCACCCAGATAGTCAAGAATACATCTAGTGAGAGGCTGGCAGCCGATGCTCCGCAACATCGGTCACCAAGCGGTGGAAAAGACAAAAAACATTTTTTGTAACGTTTTTGCCTTAATGGCCTTCCATAATGGTGCGGTTTCTGCGCAGCCAAAAAGAAAGGCTCCAAGCCGACACAGGAGCCGTTCCTCGATGTTCTCACTGATCTGACGAGAGAACTCGAGAGGATACCGGCTCAACACGAACACTGTAGAATCTAGTGAACGTATTAGGTGTCACCCAGCCAGCAGCTCTACAAATATCTGAAAGCGAGGAACCACGAGCCAAAGCCCAAGATGAAGCCACGCTTCTGGTTGAATGGGTCTCTCAAACAAAAAGGGGAAGGAATGCCCTGTTTCTCATATTTCAGGGCGATTGTGTCTACAATCCAATGAGACATCCTCTGTTTAGTGACAGCTTTCCCTTTCTGCTGACCACCGTATCAGACAAAGAGCTGTTCTGAGGTCCGAAAGCTTTGAGTGCGATCCACATACACACGTAGTGCACGTACAGAACATAACAAAGCCATAGCTGGGTCTGCCTCCGAAGGCAGCGCTTGAAAAGTCCACCACCCAATCTCTAAAGGGAGTGGTGGGAACTTTAGGCACGTAGCCCGGCCGGGGTCTCAGTTTAACGCTGGATTCAGCCGGCCCGAACTGAAGGCACGAATCGTTGACCGAAAATGCATGAAAATCCCCTATCCTTTTAATAGAAGCCAATGCGAGGAACGTCAAAGTTTTCATAGTGAGAAACTTGACGCTCACCGTCAGCAGAGGCTCGAAAGGGCAGTGCTGAACTTTCAGCACCATGGACAAGTCCCAAGGAGGAATAGAGGGAGGCGCGAAGGATTCAGCCTCCGTGCCCCTGTTAAAAACCTAATGACCAGATCGTGCTGACCCACAGATCTACCGTCTATAGGTGCGTGATGCGCGGATATTGCCGCGATATCTACTTTAATAGTAGATGGTGACAGCCTCTTCTCCAAGCGGTGCTGGAGATATGAAAGCACAATACTGATCGAGCATTCTCGGGGGTCCTCTCGCTGAGAGGTACACCAAACAACAAACAGGTTCCATTTCAGCGTATACGCCTGTCTCATAGACGGTGCTCGCGCTGCAGCGATGGTGTTAGATACCGCCTGGGGTAAACCACCTAAAACCTCCGCGCCCCGTCCAAAGACCACACATGGGGGTTCCACAGATCGGGGCGAGGGTGCCATAATGTGCCAAGGAGTCAGCCAGGGAGGGACTGTCGCGAGGAGAGTGAACTCTGTAAAACCAATTCCTAGTTGTCCGGTACGGCGCAACTAATAGAATGCGCTCCTCGTCCTCCCTGACTTTGCACAGTGCGCAATAAAGCTTACTGGGGAAAACCCCGCGGCCAGCTGTGTGCCACTGCATCCACGCCGAGTGTTCCTTCGGATAATGAATAAAACAGGCGACAATGGGTTGTTTCTGAAGAAGCAAACAGATCTAACTGCGCTCTGCCGAAACATTTCCAAATCAGCTGAACCGACCGGGGGTGGAGTCGCCACTCGCCGGAGCGCGCTGCTCGTGAGAGCGCGACTGCCGCTGTGTTCAGCGACCCCGACATGTGAATGGCACGAAGAGACCTCAGATACTTCTGACTCCAGAGGAGGAGAGACGGGCGAGATGCGACAGGTGACGAGAGCGCAGACCGCCTTGGCGATAGATATACGCTACAGCCGCAGTGTTGTCGGTGCGCACTACATCTTAAGCATCAAATCACGTTGACGAAACGGACGAGCGCAAGATATACAGTGCACAGCTCGAGGCAATTTATGCTAAAGTCGCTGGAATGTCGACCAGACCCCCGAAGCGACGAGCCCGCCGTACGTGGCTGCCCACCCCGTGGTAGAGGCATCTTTGCAAACAATAGCATGCCTGGAGACCTCTCAGTGGCACCCGCACCCTGAGAAACGCTGGGTCTGACCACGGGGTGAAAGTGTGACGGCATCTCGATGTAATTATAATACTGTGAAAGCCGGTGAGCCACTCTCTCCTCGGGACTCGGTCATAAAGCCAACACTGAAGCGGTCTCATATGGAGCAGCCCGAGCGGTGTCACGGCCGCGGCTGCTGTCATATGCCCCAGAAGTTTCTAAAATTATTTCAGTGGAACCGCAACCCTGCCTTTAAATGTTGAGGCAAGCCAGAATTGACTGAACACGCGCTTCTATGAGACGTGTTGTTAAATCGACCAAATCCCGTTACTTTCCGAGAAAAGAGATCCTCTGCACGGGGCAAAGTTTACTCTTTCCCCAGTTGACCTGAAGACCGAGACGAGCGAGGTGTTTAAATACACGATCTATGTGTGTGCACAGCATCTGACGAAACTGAGCTATTATGAGCCAATACGCCAAAACGCAAACACCGCTCTCTCTCTCAGGGGCTGCAGTGCGCCATCCGCAACTTTCATGAAGACACAGGGAGAGAGAGAGAGAGAGAAAGCCCGAACGGTGAGACTTTGTACTGATATGCCCTCCCCTCGAACACAAAGCGGAGAAACGGCCTGTGTCGGGGGAGTATGGAGACATGAAAGTACGCGTCCTTCAGGTTAAAAGCTGCGAACCAATCCTATGGGCGGATGCATTAAAATATGCTCCTCTGCGTAAACATTTTGAACAGCATGCTGTGAATGTGAATTCTGTGAATTCTCGATTCAGTACGCGCAGATCTAGGATCGGACGCAACCTGCCACTCTTCTTGGGTACAATGAAGGGCTGTAAAGCCCCGAATTTATCTCGGCTGGAGGGACCGGCTTGATCGCGTCCTTGCCAATAGGACAGCAATCTCCGCACGCAATACGTGCGCATCGACAGCCTTCACCGTGGTGAAGCGAATGCATGAATATTTGTAAGGTAGCCGGGCAAATTGAATGCGTAACCGAGACGGATCGTGCGTAAAAGCCAACGCGACGGGCTGGGAAGCTCAGGCCCCCAGATACCGAACGAGAGGAAATTAACGGCACGATGTGTGTACCCGTGGCGAGCGGAGACGGGGAACTCAACGACGCGTGCTCTTTGGCCGCATTGTGAGATGTTGTGTGTAATGAAACACTCACCCGAAACCGCTGATGGATGCTGAGCAAAGGCTCCGTTGTAGATGTCCCGCTCGATACATCCGCTGGCGAAAGAGGAAGAGGAGAACTTAGGGTTTTGAGCCCGTCCGAAACTCCTATATGCCTCCGGTGATCTGGAGAAAGAAGAGGAATTCGCTCTTTGAGGTTAGTGGGTGCCGATTGAAGTCGGCGGAACACAAAACGAAACCAAGGATTCCCCACCCGGCCCTCCTCCGGGGTGGGGGGGAGAATGATGCTTTCACCATCTCCTGAAGAGCGATCCTCTCCATCTTCAGATCGCCCGACTCAGAGCCGCTAAGTTTCATTTTCCACCTCTGTAGCGGGCTGAGTGGGCGGGTGTACTGCTTACGACAGGTTCCTCACAGCTGCCGGGATGAAGGAACAAAAAAAGCCGCAGCAGGACGCCCTCGGCGAAAAGCAGACCAATATACTGACGTAACGGAGGGGGCAGCTAGGCTCCGACGTGGCATGATGCCTCAGTCTGCTCTAAAGCGGCCGATCATTGTTGGACACTCTCAACCGCGTCGCCGAAATGGCTGGTCTAAAATGGAACATTAGGACGATTATTAACGACCTACTTAATGCCCGCAAGACACAACCAGAGACGGCGTTCCTGGACCACCGGGGGTGGGCACAGCACGTCCGGCGGCCTGTGGGGTGAACCCAGTCGCTCGTAGCGCCAGGTCAGAGCCACACAGGATTCTTTAGTTGCCGGACCGTGACCTCACCTGTGCAGATCCTTCAGTGCCTTAGCCTGGCGGACCTGCATCACGCCATGGCGCGCACGGCATAGGCCGCCTCTCACAAGCCCGTGGGTCTGTGAGGGGAGGGAGGCTGGTCGCTTGGAGCAGCATAACCCTTAGCGGCCCCGCCGTCAGGAGAGGTGAGAGGTGATGGCTGAACGATCGGTTCCGGGAGGAAAACGAGTTTTCCACAACCGTGTCAACCAACATGCACCCTGGGAAGAAAGGCACAGAAGGTTGGGGCTGTTCTTGCAGTGCTGAAGTGCCAATCATCTAGGCGGGACGGTGCAGGTGGGGGAGGAGCTCTCCACTCCACACAGACCGTCTCCGCGCTCCCGAGCGTACATGGCCGCCACTCGGGGTCGAGCACGGGAGCCCCTACCCAACCCGAAGGCGGGAGTGGGTCCGAGTTGGCGACCGAATAGACGACCCCCTCTCCGATACTGTGACAGACATAGAATCCTCGTGAGGACTGAAAGAGGACGAGAGCGCGTAAAACATGTGCCACCCGTCTCTTACGGCACCTCTGGCTGTGGATGGGGGTGCTGAGAGTCACTGGACGAACCAGCTAACCGATTCAGCACCGTTTATACGGAGATAAGATTTCCGGAGTTTTGCCACCGCACCTTTAACGGGGAAAAAAGGCAAAAAACGGAAAAAAGGGGGTGACGTTCCCGGAGGTACGAAACCCGTCTCCGCCATCCAAGAGGTTCATGCTCTCTTAGGAGTATGAACCCTCCACGATCGCAGCCTCAGCATGCACTCTTGCGCACGAGAGAAAACGATCGTGGCCACCCGGGGACCCATACATTTGCCGCATCCAGAAACACGGACGGAAAGACATCTTTAAAAAGACGCTCCCGTCTCAGTGCAAGTGAAATGCTGTCTTTAAAAAGACGCAGAACACCGCAATACTCTTTTAGAGGAAATACTCTTTTAATGTGCTGATGTTGATGAAGCACACAGGGGAACGGCTACGCACACACTCAACTAAGAGTGAGAAAAAAGTCAAAAAATTAAAAAGAGAGGTGGAACACCCGCGAGCCTCCGCTGAAATGCCTTTGCCCAACCAAATCGAACACGCAGAGTTCTCCAAAGAGCAGAGAGTAGCTTCTCGTGAGCAGTCAGTCTGCCAGCTTTCGAAGCTAAAAAGCTGATTTGATAACTGCACCTGCCGCTTATTAAATAGCTGTGCGGCGGGGCGGCGCCGGCAGATGCAATTATCTGCATGCCAAGTTCATTGGCGTTTTAAAGGTTTCTCGAAGCAGATAGGTCACCCGCGAAGCGGTTCCCAATTCGTCGGTCACGACGTGACGTCGTAGTGACCGACTGAAAGGGAACGCAATAAAGTTAGATTTTATATACTTTTCCTGTCTCCATTGCCTCTTTCTCAATCAGACGCTGGCCCTTCTTGTCACTGGAGTCTTTTCCACGTTTAATTGAACCGTTTTTCCTCAGTTTAATACTAAAGACAAAAAAATCAAGTCATTTTTGCAATTCAGTCATGGGTGCACAAAGACCAAGGGTTCAAACACGTAGATATAAAGCATACCGTGAATGTTCTTAACTCACTTATCTAAAATTTCTGTCAAAGGCATACATTTTGAGAGCGAGACGTTGAAAAAAAATATGCATAACAAACGCACTTCTTGATAGGTGGTGACAGTCATGCCTCATTTTACAATGTCATACGCAGCACAACTCTTTTTTACGGCAGCTAAATGGTACTTAACTTTAAAGGCCACATATTATGCAAAATCCACTTTTACAACGTGTAGAAACATAAATGTGTGTTGCTGACTCCATCTTTTTTTTTCAAATCCCCATTAAACCAAAGCAGTCTCATTCGACATGCTGCATTAATTCTTTGTTAATGTGACATCACACTGATAAAGCTCTGCCTACGGCCACTGACTGACCTAAATTAATGAATAAATTAAGCCCAAATAGGGCCTTTTTGTACATGCTATAACTAATGATCCGGTGGGTTATTTTGAACTGAAACTAATTCACAGACACATTCTAGGCACATCTGAGACTTATATTACATCTTGTAAAAATGGGTATAATATGTGTCCTTTAAAACTTAACTACAGATAGTAGCTTGCATAAATGACCTACAGTGTTGGGTCACTTTATATAGAATGCCGGATAGGCTCAGTATGTGTTAGAATCATAATGTGTGTCTGTAATGAATCCTCTTGTCTTTATAACTTACAGGTGATGAATAAATGAGAGATGAATGTACCTTCCATAATTCTGAGTGTGACGCTGACTGTGACGTAAGCTGCTTTGTCTTTTCATTGTGTTTGAGACGACGTCCTCGGGAGATTCATCAGGCTGTGGCTCCAGACTCTCAGGAACTGTATTACACTCTTCAAACTCTTCAGATTCCTCCTGAGCTGAAGTCATTATTCAGTAACATTTATATTGTGGGTTGACTTCATAGTACAAACATACCAAAGCATTCTACAGTAAAAAATAAGCATAACTGCGCCATTTTAGGATTTTATGTAGGGATCATTTAAGGATCATCTAGTTATTTAGGGATGATTTTGATTATTTGTGGGATCTTATTTTTGTTCTTCTGCAAGCTGAGTAATGAGAATGTGGACTAGAGGACAAACCTTGATTCGCATCATGTTTGTTGCTTTCTTCTTTTGCATAAGTTTCCAAGAATTCCGAAAAAGCCCCTTTGCTGGCTCGGAGACTGTTGTATGATCCTACTTCAGAAACAATCCCATCCACCAGCACAACAATCTCATCCACATACGGTAAGAAACTCACTCCATGTGTTACCAGAATACGAGTCTACAAAAAAACAACAGATTAAAGTGTTTGACTTTATATAAAAATATGAAATACAACACTATTATGATTTGCTTTAAAGGTGTAGCGGAAGATTTTCGTTTTCTGGGTGGATCACCTATATTATTGGTCATCCCAGATGTCAATCATTCTGATGATTGTTGACGTGCTCGCCTCTAGGTTCGCTTTCTGCACATGCGCACTTTCACGTGTCTGTGTGTTGTGCTACGGTTTCAACCATTCATTGAAGCTCGCGTTCTCGCTGTGTTTTTTTTTCAAAATGTCTGAGGGTCGCAAGAGAAAAAGTGTCTACGAATTGTATGACAAGAAGAGAAAGGACTATAAAGAAAGAAACAAGACCAGAGAGTTTATGGGAGACTATTTCACACGCTGGCTGCTGGCGTGAACTAATAGGATAGGTTGGGCTTCCCATGCAAAGTTTCTACTGGAACGGTACATTTTATCATGCTATTTGGAGATATCCATTTAAAATCACTGCTAGTAAAAGTTGATATAAGCTATGATTAGCGATGCTAGCCCTGGCACGAGTCACGAACCGCACAGACACGGTAAACATGCCGACAGCAACTTGTAAACAGAGCGAAGAGAAGAACTACGCTCCTGCATGCTCTCTCTCTCTCTCTGTCTCGTGCACGCGTTTAACAGGCGTTCCCTCTCGGGAGGAGGTAGTGTGTGGCGCATGTGCATTTTCTAAAAAATGTGGAGGGGCGGTTCTTTTAAATAATTCGGGAAAATCTTCTGCTATACCTTTAACTGTAACTCTCATTGCTTTAATGCTGAACTTGAAGCTGCAATCTGTAACAAACTCTGTGTTCAAAACAAAATTCACATAGGTAAGCATTATAATTGATAGCCAATGATTTATAACTTGAATGTCCAGGGGTCTCATTTATAAAATTGCACAAAACATTCATCTCATTTGTATGCACAAAACAGGGCTGGAAACGTGCAGACGCCAGTTCCCACGCAAAGGTTGTGATCTATAAAAAACAAACTTGATGGGAGAATGGGCTTGCAGGTTGGGATCTGAAGAAGATTCATGTATGTACACTAGCAGGTGATCTGTGATTTATAAAGAGAACATTGCTTTGTTTTAGAAGTCTTAGGGGTGGTTTCCTGGACAGGGTTTAGGTTAATCCAGGACTAGGCCTTTTTAATTTTAGGTCATTTAAGAAGTTTTTACAAACACACTTTACAAAAAACACTACAGGTGTGCATCTTAAAGACAAAAAAAGTCAACAAAATATGTTAAAATTAAACAGGACAAGGTGTTTTTAAATTAAAGCAGCTCAAACCTGCATTTTAGTCTGGGACTAGGATAGACCCTGTCTGGAAAACCACCCTATAATATTTTTTGGCATATGCCATTTTTGGCTTTTGGGCCAAATTATAAATGAGACCCAAGGTCTTTTTCATGGAAAAAAGTATGAAAAGTAAAATCTTTGAGTGCTTGCATCACATCCGTAAACAGAAAGAAGAGGAGCCGGTATGTTTTTCAAATGGGGAAGTTTGTACATAGCATGTTTATACAGATGCATGGAGTTTGTCATCTAGATGGTGGTGTTTAATCTGTAAAGTTTTAAGCGACGATCATCTGGGGAACATCATGTAAACCTAAAACCAAAATGTATTATGTTCTTACATCATCTGCCGTTAAATCAGTGAAAGTTCAAACTTAGGAGAGTCTCCGGTAAAAAAGTAAACACAACAAAGCTTGTGTGCTAAAACAAGAGTGGGCTTTTTAACATCTACATGGGATTAACACAAAGATGAATTTATCATTTAAACAGTTGCAACATTTACGTTTACATTTAGTCAGAACAAACGCAGCAGATATATTACTTGTTCAGATGACATTTTTCAGATATATGACTTTTAGGATGTACGTCTAAAGGGGCAGTCAAATTTTTTTCTGAAGTTACTGTGAATTTTTGGCTTCATCCATTTTTGCTTTTCTTGAGAAAGATAGGTCACGCAGTGATGCAGCAGTTTTCTACTGGTCCCATATCTCCACGTTATATAAAATTCACAGGTCAGAATTTACCAGAATTGCAAATTATCTTTGCACGAGCTTACATGCATATAATTGGAAGCCAATGAAATGAAAAGTGTAGTGTGACGGCCCCTTAACTGTCATGTGGATGTATGAAGACATACACATACAGAAAATTGTATAATTAAACAGAGATTACTTTAGAGAGAGACCAAACTAAATGTTTCAAAAGCAACCCGACAGTAAACAGTTTGAACACTAAAATTAAATTAAAAGTAATACAAATAACACGTGTTACATTCGTCCCAACAAAAACTGACATTTAAACTCGATTTATAAAAAAAACTCTGAGAAGTCAAACTGTGTGTTACAGCACTAAATAACCTGTAGATTGATCAGTATACTGTAATATAACGCAATATTTTTCAGCTTTGTCAAGAGTTGCGTCCTGTAGATGCTGTTATAGTTTGAAATGCAAATGTTAACAGGGCTTGGGGAAAATCACTTTGTTAGTTTCGTCCCGCGTTACTTTCTCCCGGTTCTCCCCTAAATCTTTGAAAAACTATTTGCATTATCCTTGAACAATAGACTGTCAACAAAGTAATTTGTTATACTTTTGATTCTTCTTTTGCAAAAAAAAAGTTTGCCTTTATCTCAAATACCTTTCAAACGGGTTTCTGGTATAATATTCGCTGCGTCTCATTTTGTAGTCTTTTTTGAATAAAGTAAAATTTGACTGTTATTTCTTGAGGAGTAAAATACAGTTATTTCTATTTTACTTTGCAATTGAACTATGGATGTGTTTCCATTACCCTGATGTCATAATGATAGTATTACGAGATGGATTAATTCAGATAGGACAGCACTGAAGGCCTAGGTGTGAAATGCACGGCCCGTCACTGATGTTTTACCTTATCTTTGAGCATTCCTTTTGGTCCAATCACTTTGTCAAACAAATGTTTTCCCACGTGTGAGTCAACAGCAGACAGCGGATCATCCATCAGGTACACATCAGATGAGCTGTAAGCAGCCCTAGCAAGACTTACTCTCTGTTTCTGTCCACCGCTCAGATTGATGCCCTGTGACACAGCATAAATATATCAATCAGTGTAAACATCCACTGAAAGAAGAAACATATGTGAAAGCACATTTTCACAAAAGAGCTTTGGAACGACTCTGACTGCGCTTGACGTCACACATACTGTAAACTGGTATGAAAGGCTTCACCTTTTCTCCAATCTCAGTCTGATCTCCTCCAGCCAGGAGATCCAGGTCAGGTCGCAGTGCACACGCGTCCACCACCGCCTGGTAGCGATCCTCTTTCAGCTCAGAGCCGAACAGTATGTTGTCTTGTAGTGTTGCGTTCTGTATCCAGGCCTGCTGTGGCACGTACGCTACAGATCCCTGAGTGAGGACAAGACACATCAGTGACACAACATATATACCCCAGTATATATCTATCAGACAAGGCCTGTTTGATTACCTTAATATTAATGGATCCCTTAATGTTGTGCATTTCTCCCAGCAGAGCCGATATCAGCGATGTCTTTCCTGAGCCTACAGCCCCGACCACAGCCACCAATTTACCCTCTTTAATGTCCAGAGAAATGCTGAAAGATAAACAATTAATCAATCAAATATGTCTCAAATATTAGTGGATTCAAAGCGGATGTTTGATTAACTTATAGCTGCTAATAATGACATGCTGAATTGTTAAACATACTTTTTTAGGACTGGATTTGAATCTCTGTCCCAAGCATACGTGATGTCAGAAATGCTCACCGCAGCATCTAAAATCATAAAAATCTCATTATTGTTTGTCACATTTCATAAGGATTAACAAAAAGAATACATCAGTACTTATAAGAAAAGATTTAACTCACCATATGTGTTGTCACGTGAAACCGCATTTAAGTCCAGATCATCACCACTAAGAAATTTCTCCAGTCTTTTATTAGATACACTGGTCTGAACAAATAGAGTACAGAAGGCACAACAAATTTAAACGTTTAACATATTTATACACTTGTTGCACTTAACCCTTTCCCCACATTTTTTTTAAAAGTTGCCTGCCAGACCCTCTGCTATTAAACAGACAAACAAAGTAAACAACAACAACAAAAAAGTTTCATCCTAAAATCTTAATTTTTTCTCTTTTTAACTTTAAAAATACACATTTTTGTAAATAACTTTTATTAGACATCAGATTCAGAACGATGATCAAAACATACACAGAGTTTCTATGTTTTTTAATTAGTTGATGCTTAAGTGTTTTTTAAGTTTGGTAAGAGCTTCACCTTGTGGATAATAGCGGAATCATGGATTACCGGAAAAACTCATCAGGGAAGCGTCATTGGCAGGGAAACATTTTCTCTTAATTAACGAGATAACTCGTCAATGGCGGGGAAAGAGTTAAATGTTTTAAAGGGACATTCCACTTTTTTTGAAAGTATGCTCATTTCCAGTTCCCCTAATTTTACCGTTTTGGAATCCATTCATCTGATCTCCAGGTCTGGCGCTAGCACTTTTTGCATAGCTTAGCACAATTCATTGAATCTGATTAGACCATTAGCATCACGCTAAAAAATAACCAAAGAGTTTCAATGTTTTTCCTATTTAAAACTTGACTCTTCTCTAGTACTAAGACCGATGGAAAATTAAAAGTTGCAATTTTCTAGGCAGATATGGCTAGGAACTATACTCTCAAACTGCCATAATAATCAAGGATTTTGCTGCTGTAACATGGCTGCAGCAGGCGCAATAATATTACGCAGCAGCCGAAAATAGTCCCCTTAGTAACTTTCAATAGCAAAAGAGTCAAGTTTTAAATTGAAAAAATATTGAAACTCTTTGGATGTTTTTTGCGCGATGCTGATGGTCTGATCGGATTCAGTGGATTGTGCTAAGCTATGCTAAAAGTGGTAGGGCCAAACCCGGAGATCAGCTGCATGGATTCCAAAACGGTAAGAATCAAATGTTTAAAGCAACACTATGTAGTTTTTTTACCTTTAAATAATGTCTCTAAAATTATTTCAGTGATAGATCAACTCTTAACTGGACAAATCGTACTGTTGCAGCAACCTGAGCAGCCTCCTAGCTGCTACAAGCACACTCTGAATGTGGCGGTGGAGAGTAGAGCACACAGCCCCACCCCTCCCCCTGCCAGCAGAAGAGTGTCTGATACCAGGAACTGTTGCGCTTTTCAACCACACGGGGGAGCTGCAAGTCATTATTACATGGAAACTACATAGTGTTGCTTTAACGCTAGAGGAGCTGGAAAATGAGCATATTTTTAAAAAAAGTGGAGTGTCCCTTTAAGTTTAACCCAATTTTATTCCAACTTTCTTGACAAGTGATGAGTTCTTATATATTATAAAAAGTAAAGTTAACTAATTCAACTAAGTGCAACATAAAGTTTTTACACAGTGTATCAGGTAGCATTTGAATATCTTAGTCAGCCTTTAATCTGTAAGAGAGTAGTTACTGTACCTGAACCATTATAGAAATCAGTTGTGGAAGCATGACCAGTGGAAAGCGCAGGATATTAAAGAGTGAAATGGAGGTAAAAGCTTTCTCTGCATCTAAGATGTTGCTAGGACTCACAGCCACAAATACACCAAAGGTCGCCAGAGACACCTACAGACACAATATAACACCATAATACCATTAAAAAAACATAATAAAAAGTGATATTTTAGGCTGATTTTTGTTAAGACATAGTCAACATTATACCGTTTTAAAGTGGTCCCAATGAGGGCCAAAATAATATGAATAATATGCTGTTAATAAAATGCGGATTCATAAACTCATATTATACCTATAACTTCAATCAATTAAAAAACACAAGATCACCAACTATATAATTAACTCTATAATTTATCTCTTATTTTCTTATTTCTAAACAGGACGTACAGTTCAAAAGTTACAAACGTAAACGCAAGTGTAAATTTGAACAATAAACAGCATTAAAGAGATTAAAAATCCAAACTATGGCATGGCATTAAGTTTAGACAAACTGTGTGCAAAATATTCCTACATACAGTGCTGTTGTTCTGGGAACGGTTGCACCAGCTGGGCGTACAACCAGTCGTAAGACTACCTGGCAGCAGTAAATGTGAGTTTGTAACCATATGGACACGAATGACGTCTCAACTATCAACATGGTTTATCACTTATGCATTGACACGCATCGTCTACGCTGAGCATTGCTGCACCTAGTTGTATTATTAAATGGTGCAAAAGGCCTAAAAAATGTTACAAATATGGACGTAGTTAAGCCAGACGTATAGTGCCAGTCTAGTCCCAGATGTCTAACAGAATATTGTACACAACACCTTTATGCCACACAGACTCTTTGGATTTACAAACCTCTGCCTATATTTCTGCAAAACCTGAAATACGTTTCTGCATCTTTCAGTTGGAGTGTCCACTAGAGGCAGTGTGCACGCATTAGAAGTCGCTTAGGCATGTTGTGCATTTGACCGTAAGTAAGTACCAAAGGCACAAATCTACTTAGATTCTCCCGGCAGTCAATAATCTGATCAATTTAAACTGATATTTGTGTCTATGAATATGTGAATTAGTTCTTGCGTCCCTCTTTCGCACCACATTGGACCATAGAAATATATGTAAATAGATGCTACATTCAGCAGATTCAAACACAAAACTGCTAAGTTCAGTTTCACACAATGCATTTGCAGCATTAATCTTTTAGCACTGATGTTAACAGGTGTGAGCATCACAGAAGTAGAGCTGTTTATCGTTTTAGTGTCGAGTCTATGAGGCATCCATACATAATATCTATGACTCGAACTATTCATACACGCATTCAACTGTGTTGATATGATTGGTTACATATTTGTGAAACAAAGGCAATTTTAAACCAGTGGAATGAGACTGTCTCCAATTTAATGGGGAAAATACTCAGCAAGTGTTGAAATTTGCACATGGTTTAACTTAAAGCATATTAAAAACACCACATATTTATATTAACATCAATAGTGGGACTTTAACAAAGACGAGCAGGTTTTAATTTGTGTATATGTCTGCTTCATAACTTCTAAATCCAAACGCCTCTATTGGACCTTTTTATTGAAAGATGCAGCGATATTCACCTGGAGAAGCATATTTTCAAGAGGGCATAACCTAAGCATGGTTGGGAATATGCGAATATGTTGTCTCTGTGGTTAATGTTAAACCCAGTGTTTGATTTTGGTTACTTAACGGTGCCAAAGAATGCATGCAAATAATACGTTAAATTGTTATTTTTTTAGATGTTCATAGAAGTTATGTAACTTTATTAAGTACAACAATCATTACCATGTACAGAGCTCGTATTATTCATCTATGCTTAATACAGTTTTTATATGGCACCTTTAAGGAAAAGTACTTTGGTTGTGTGTTCTGTTCTTTCTCTGTAAATCATTTTGTATAGTGTATATAAAACATTAATTTACTTACAATAGCTGGAGCGCTCGCAAATATAAAGGTGGAGACAGAAGAGATGTAAGCAAATGATTTCATGACCTTCAGCTCTTTCTCTCGTACTCCCTGAATCTGATCTTCAAAAGACGGCTCCCATGCATAAAACTTCAGAATCTGTCACAGAAATTCAACTAAATTAACCCTGCATTTTTCTCAGTAGTCAGTAGAAATATTAACATGGCAGTGCACCTATTCACTGTCAATGGTCAAATAAATACAATGAGGAAAAATAAGTTTGATGAAACTTAATGTCAGGAAAGATCTTTTTTAAAAAGTAATCATAGAGAAGTCGTCTCCTATTTTTTATTGACTAAATTGAACATTTGAAAAAGATACGAGGAAAAGCTACTTACTTTTATTCCATTCAGTATGTCATTGACAATTTTCATGCGCTTGTCTTTAAACTTCATGTTTTTCACCTGAAAAGAAAGATTTGTACTCAGTGATGGAGTAAATGATATTTAACAACCTTATATTATATTTATTATTTTATTGAACATGGAGTTGTTTTCCAGATTTCTCAACCTTAAGCCTTCATGCCTCTATTTTGTTGGAAAACTAAAGGAAGTACAACATGCACGCATAGACCCCCAATTTCACAGACAAGGCTTAAGGCTAGTCCTAGACTAAAACTCATGTGTGAGTTGTCTATAACTTGCACAGATAGATCTTAACATATGCCAGTAATGTCTTTTTTAAGTCATTTTTTGGACTGTCCTGTGTTTTATTATCATGTTGATATATTCAGCCTTCAGCAATAATTCTAACACTAAGAATCCTACTTGAAAATTGTGGATGAATCACCTGTAAGTTCTTTGACTTTGTTGCCAACCAGCCATTAATGGGCACCATCAGCACCATGACCAACAGACCGGCTAAAGATGAGGCACCCAGTTCAAACCAAAGGAAAGTTACGGCCAAAATGATCTGCAGTGGACATGACCATAGCAAATGGATAAAGTTTGTGACGTCATTAAATCTTTGGGCGTCCGCTGACATCAAGTTGACGATCTCTCCGGCGGTAGACTCTTTTTTAGAGTCATTGGACACGATTAATGCCTGAAAGGAAACAGTAAAACAAAAACACACTTATTTTCTTGTTAGAAGCACTAATAAAATGCAATGGCTTTATATTTAGGAATTTAGGTAATAGTAAAATATTGATACAAATACCTTCTTGTAAACAGCACCCATAATTGCTGTGCGTACTTTCATTCCCAAGACAAAACATTGCTGGAAATACTGTTGTAGAAATATAGATTGTAAAAACGCCACCAGCAGAAGCAGGATGGCGTACAAATAGCCATTCCACGCGGCCATGGATTTATCCTGAGTGAATGTTACCATTGCCCTGTGAAAAACCACATGGTATTAGGAAGCTGTACAATACTGGAGATTCACAAACAACATAGACGAAAAAGACGGACAGATGGAATTCTATGCCAGTCATTCCAATTAACTTCAGGATGAGATTTAAAAATGTGATAGACTAGAAAAAGGGCGACTTACTTGAGAAGTTGTGGGCTTACAAATGATAAAAGATCTTGCAGCAGTTTAAAGATGGCGGACTGCAGAAGCACACCTTTAAATGTTTTACCAATGGTGGGAACCAGCCAGGAACGTGGATAGACTGATTTCGATGCCTTTTTATCCTTCTTACTTTCTTTCTTGTTTTTTCTTTTGCTTTCTCCGGTCTCCTCCTAATAGAGGACACAAGACTTCATTTATATTGTGCTATTAATTCAAAGTTTGTGTGCATGAAATTTTTAGTACAACGAATACGAAAAAACGAATACAAAAATGGATTTCATTCAGTGTGCAAAGGTCTGGAGTCATCAGTATCCACTGACTAATCTCTTAACTATGGGTAATAATAATCTCACCATAACTAAAAAATCCTGACTAATTCCATTGGCTAAGCCATTATGATGATCTTTGTCGATTTGTTTCTGTTTTTTCTTCTGCAGGACTCTTTGAGCTTTTTTCAGCTCTTGGTTCATAATCTCCTCAAACTGCTGAGAGATTTGCTGAGTGGAGTCACTTTCATTAAGATCCCACAGGTCCTCCTGGATCAGAGGCTTCTTATAACCATTATAGACCATGCTGGAAAAACAAAAAGATACAAAAATATTAATATGAAGAAATGTACAGGGACACAATACATACCTGCAGCACAAAAGCACAGTGTTTTACTGCTATTCTAAGTGTACATAAATAAAAGTAAACCCTTTACAGTTTTGTATAACGTCTGATCCTTATCTGAGTGTTTTATGTTGTTTCCGGTGGTAAAAATCCAAGTGATCGCATATATACACACACACAAACATATGGGCCTAATTTATAAAGCATACATATTCATACAGTAGATTTGATGGTAGATTTTGATCCTAGATCGTAAGATCAAATTTAGGGCGGTTTCTACCAATTTGTCAAAATATCACAGCCTGTTCATATTCAAAATATAATAATGCACTCAACCAAATATAGAGAATGTTACACTGACTCATTTAAATAGTCAATCTGCACGGGTCGATGTGACCACCGTCCACCGTTTTAGTTAAATTCACTCCAGGCTACCAAATGTTCCTGCCCGAAGGGTCATATCATATCCCTCCTCAATAAACCGGTCGATACAGAACGACATGAGCGGCAGAGTTTTCTCCAGATAAAGAAGTATGCATGATAACAATAGTCAAGTGTTGCTTTCCAAGAACCGCTAATACAAATAAGCATAAGTTTAAATCAGTCAACAGTATGTTGGCTTTCATGAGCAAATATAATAAGCTTAAGTCAAACAACATAGTGACTTCCTCAAACAAATACCTGTATATAAGTTTAAAGCAAACGACAGTATGTTGACTTTCCTATACCAACAAAATAAAAAATAGGATTCAAATTCACCTGTTGAACCAGTTAAAAGTGATTCTGCTGAGAAATGTTGCTGTACTTTCGGGATTCTGCAAACAAAGAGAATAAATAATGATGGTTATTTACATTTGGGTATTGGGGACATTGCTGCACTATCACCTTACAATAAGGTAAAATTTGTTTGGTGACAAATACTGCACATCCAGCTGGTTGTTATAGTAATGGTTTTGTAATGTGTTCTTGTTTTATCTTGATAGATCCAGTAGGATCAGTACAGATGACTTGGAGGCTGCCCTTGCCTGCCTTTGAGCTTCAATGACTGAGAGCAGCGCAGTTTTGGTGGAGTGAACGCTTTTGAAACCAGACTGGTTGATGTCCAGGAGGATATTTTGTGTGAAGAAGGATAAGAGCTGGTCAAAAACCACACGCTCAAGAGTCTTGGCAATGAGAGGAAAGAAGGGATACGGGCAGGGTGCGATTTGCTGGGGGGGATGCGTGGGATTTCCCCCTTTCTGGTCAATGTATCCCTGCATCTGCTTAATTATTTTTATCCCCGGTGGGGATAAATTTATCCCCCCCTCAAAGTGATCAGTGCTACTACACTAGTGGCGAGACGGATCACAAAACGTATCACGGATCGTTTGATTAAAGTCCATTTTGTTTTAAAATGCACTACTTTGGCTGGCTCTGATACAGCTGCCGCGCAGCGTCTCTGTATTCACCACTCTGCAGACTTGCTCAATGTCCCGCCCGCGGCGCTATCTGATTGGTTACAGACCCGGTTACACCTCACGAGTAATAGCCTATCAACACTTGCGAGATGGTTATGGAGCTGTGTGTCGAAACGATGAAATGCAGCATATTCAGCCGCATATTAATAAAGCGAGAATAAACATAACAATCTGATTATCTGTTTATGATGACAAGCAGAGTTAGTGTCCCAGTCAAACCACTGAGAATGGCTGAAGTTACACATGATAAATCCGATGAGACGTTTAGCGAGGCGCGGGCGCGTCCAGTTTGCGCAAATGAGGCTAAGTGACTAACACATAATGCATCTGACTTTTCTATCATTTCACTGTAGCTCAGCATCGCGGTGTAAAGTTAATGTTATTACTTTAAAAGCAGCATTAAAATTGTTTTTACTGTAATGGTTTAACTTTGCAATCAATACATTGTTCATATTTATGTTTAAATTGATACTACGTTGTGCCATATAGTTTTGCTATTTAAGATTTAATTCTTGCGTGTTTTTTCGTTGTGCATGATCACAGTTCATATGTGTGGGGAAAGATAAGCTATTAGAGTAAAAATATTGCGTTAAGCTGCTTCACGAGTTAATAAGAAAAAAGATTTTACAATTCCTGCAAATGCAGTGATGAGTTCATGTTCTCATGATTTATTTTTATGAATTAAAATGTTTTGAAATGTGCTGTGGACAGAGACGCATTATGTCAAGAATTATAAAAAATCGTCAATAAGCTCATAATTTGTGCTTAAATAGTATAAATGTTTAGTTTTTAAACCATTTTGAGAAGCTGGTTATATTTTTATGTTTCTGCGCATGTTCAGCAGACAGTGAGGTTCGGGTTTGTTCCGATCAGAGCTCGTGAGAGGAGAGCGCATTTCTGAATATTAGAAATATTTTAATTAGAAATATATAAAAAAAATTTGTTAGGTCGGACAATGATTACCAAATTAACCACTGAAAAGAGTCAAAAAAGTTAAAACTAGTGGTGGGTACAAAATAACTCATGACGAAATATGGTGGGTACCCACCGTCGCCGAAATAAACGCCTATAAAAACATCCCCCCCTCTGTTTTTTTCACAAATCGCACCCTGGATACGGGTCTGTAGTTTCCTAACATTGCAGGATTAAGTTTGGGTTTCTTTAGCAGCTGGGTTATCCGGGCCTCTTTAAAAGCTGTGGGGAATGCACCATTTGGGTGAGAGCAGGGATAAGTGATGGAGAAATGGCCTGAAGGAGATGAGTATGGGAGGTGAGTATGGGATCTAACGGGCAGGTAGTCAAGATCTTGGAAACATCCGCTTCAGCTAATCTCACGTTATTAAACATAATTAATGTGCATGCAAAGACATTGTTTCTGCACGCATTATAAATTTTAGAAATTAATTGCTGAAACATGTTACAAAAAACTTTTTGTCCTTGTTTATGTGTTTTAAGGTGAGGCTTAATTACTTTTAGGTAGTTATTATCTAGGAATGACCAATTAGAATCAAGCAGCATGTAATAACTAATGCTACAGCAAATACAACTTTTGTAGGGCAATTACTTTTTTGTAGTCATTGTTGAAATGACCATGAACTAAGATTTATAAATGCAAGTAATGTTTATTGTTAACTGTTAAAGTACTTCAATTAAATGGTTTCAGCTCAGGTACCTTTTTTCTACGTTTTTGAAGTTCAGGTGAAATGTCAGCAATGGCTGATAAAACCAAAGAGATCAGCTTCAGTCCAAAGCTGATGTAGAACAGACAAAAGCGTGGAAGATCGGCAATTTCCTCCTGAGGAGCAATATAACATTAGTTGAGTAAAACAAAGGAGTTTGGAGCTGTGTAGATGCGTGTAGCGTCAGCAGCACTACCTGACTCAAAGCTTCTCTCAGCAAACTCTGAAACTGGAAGATTTCACACACCACCTCAAGAACCCAAAACAAGAAGAGGCTTCTGGAGTCCACGGCCGTCACTCTGTGCCGCAGAGACTCTTGGCACAATATCACGATTATCTACACACAAACACCAACAACTCAACATTTCATGTCCTTTACCAAGATGTGTACAGATAGACAGTCTATTCTGCATGTAAATGACAACAAAGATGATCTGTTATTGAACGTACCCATGATACAGCAAAGAGAACAGGGTTTGTGTAAAACACTGCTGGATGTCTTGTGGAATTACTTGACGCCCCAAAATCTTGAGCAAGCGTGACGGCAAGCTCTGCTATCGCTCCCAGAAACAACAGGCCAACCACAATCTTAAAAGATAAACACAAGAGAGTTCAGATATGAGCACAGTTATAATACCGAGTGTAGCAGGTGCACATCAAATCTTTATTTCATGTTTGGTAAAAACAACTTCTTAAAGCCATTATTCCACAAGACTTAATATTTAATAATAATATTTGATTGTGATTGATCAGTGGTGACAGTCTTCTGACACCCTTTAAAGTAGTATACCATTAGTTCAAGATCAGTATTCAAATAAATTCAAAGGCTTTATTGCCTTGCTTTTCACTCGAAAGTCATTAAAAGAGTAGGAAATAAAGAGACATATACAAATATACAAACAAAACAGTATACAACATAGTATATAATGTAGTATGTCTGTGTAAGTCACATCAATAACTGCAGTGTGTACAGATAATGAAGATATGGCGAAAATTCTATTTAAAGGTCTTGCCAGGAGGTCAGAGGGGTAAACAGTTTTTGTTTGGGATAGGTGAGGTCTTTAACGGTGATACTGGTCACTGTCTGCAGATGTTTAAATGATCCCCTCTCTCTAATGTAAACATTTTATAGCTGTTTAAAACTATTTTATATCTTAGGTTTTATCGAGGCAATATTAAAGTTTGCTTAAAAGCTTTTGTCATTTAGCTTCTGTAAATTATTTAATTGTTTATTAGTCATTTATATATATTATGCACTGTTATATATTATAGTTTTGCCTAAGGGCATTCCTTTCCTGTGTTTACCTGCCTAATATTTACAGTGGGTATAGTGCCATTTAATAGCCTTGACTTTTTCTTGTCTGCGTCACAATGATATTACACTGCAATTTGTTGACAGACCAACAGTAAAGGTGTCAATGTGAATCCTGTCTGATATCTCACATACGGTATTGTGTAACTTTGTACTACTGAAAAAGCCATGATACAAATACCATACAAATATATGACATTTCGATCATGTAGTCATAGTTTACATCAATAAATGAAGAGTTTCGTTGCAAAACGAGATAAATCCATTTTTTTTACATTTTTGTCAAAACATGTTTATTATTATGTTATCATGTTATTATTTTGCTGTATTTTTTAAGTTATGAAGGTTTAAATCAAAACAAACCAACTGCAGTTGAATTGATATTAATTGGAATGCACAACCAAAAAATGAGATTTCTGAACAATTAAAAAAACGAAACTCTTCAAATCCAGACATCTGTAGCAGTGAACTCTTGTTATGTGGATAATATCATGGCTAAGCATTTTGACATCTTGTTTGTAAACAAATCATATCAGAAATTCTAATGGATTTATGATTATCATGGGGATTGCATTGGTTTTAAGGGAATTATTTATAATGGTCTCTGATGGTTTCTACTGGTAATGTGTTGGGTTCTATTGGTGGAGAATGGGAACGATTAAATCCTACTGGGAAAGACTTAAAACACACTATACCCACATGACAAAAAAAATACATTTCACCCTTTGACTTTCTGTTTGCAACACCCGACCTCTGCAATGAATTTACACTTAACAAACTTCTACTTGGATGCTTGTATACGCTTTGCCTGTGATCTCACATTCATAAATATACTTTTTAAATACACTTAAAATGTGTTTGATAAAATTGCAATTGTTCTAGTTTTATATCGGTTGTACCACACAGAAAGTGTACCAACCTACTCATTTTAAGAGAAATCAGTTCCCTGATATTTGAGAACATACTAAATTGCTGGACAAAAGTTTTTCAATTATCCTAACATCCCATCAACTAGTGATATTTGTGAAATTTGTTTATACACTATAAAAATGGCTGGGTTATTTTTGACCCATAATGGATAACTATTGGACAGAACACATGCTGGGTTAAAATGACCCAATGTGGGGTTGTTGTTATCCAACCATGGGCTCTAATAACCCAGCAGTTGAGTTAAAACAACCCAGCATTGAGTCAATTTGTTCAACGTGTTCTGTTCAATATTTACCCATTATAGGTCAAAAATAACCCAGACATTTTTAAAGTGTAGGAAATGGTTTGAGCATAACATAATGCCAGAGTATCTTATTTAAAATTTTTACTAATTTAAAGACCATTTTTTAAGAGTTGTCTTTTGAACTTCTAATACGGACTGTTGCCCCTTCTGCCATTTGACAAACAAAATTATTAGGCTATTTATTATTTAAAAAAATACTGAAAATGTATTTAAAGTAAATTGGTTTCATAGAATAAAGTGACACATGTCATAAATGTATGTGAAATTATTTTTATAGTAGCCTAGCTAACGTACATAATGCCCCCGGACACAAAAAGATGCGTCATGTAGGATATATTTTTGGCAATTTTGTATATTTTTTAATATTTTTAAAATTATATATTCAGATGCCAAAGATCGACAGATTTTTAATGGCATAAATATTTACTTGAACTAAGAATGGTTTTAAACAGATTTGCAAAAATGAACCATGATTCGAGAAAACAAAGTGAGTGTGAGTTTACCTGCTTGCAGATGTAAAGTTTTGAGGCTGGAGTTATGGTAGACTTCTTACAGAGATGAAGTAATTCCCACGGAGCACAAAGCCAGAGAAAACCTAACGGAATCCAGACCAGCACAGTCCACTCCACACACGCCGGAAGATCAGGATCCGGACGCTGCAGGTACGAGTCATTCTGATGATGCCCATACACACACATTACAGAGAAACACACAGACTCAGTAATGCGACTCAAATTAACATTTACGATGTGTTAACTGAAATACAAGTCCTGTGATCATGTGGCTGACAGTTTTACTGCTGACTCTAGAAGAGACTGATGAAATGAAACTAGTTTCTAGTTATAAACGGTCACTCAGGCGGTTGTCTTTGCATATTTGCACAGTTTTGAGCGCCCCCTTGTTGCCCAAAAAGCAAAGAGAGACTAACCGCCAGATTTAGGGTAATGGCCTGCATATTTCTCCATCATCTTTATAATAGCCTACACATCAAGGAGAAACAGATAAACAAAGCCAAAAAAACACCTCTATTAAATGTAGTAACCCAGCTAAATGTCATTTCATTTTTGCTAGTTACACAACTAATATGATATTAGACAACAGCTCAAACAATGCACGTCAATAAATATTACATTTCATGATTATTATCTATTATTTATCTAATCTAACTAAAATTAGTAAAAACACACATTAATACGGTGTCTTATTGAATGTAAATGCTCTATTAATAATTTTTCCACTGGGTCTAGTCTACTGTAGTAGCCTAATTTTCTATTTAATATTATCAAAATATTTTTAAAAACAAAATACCTCAGCATCACACACTGTATTTAGGTAACACGCTGTATTTTATAAAAATATATATAAATGCCCAATGACTTCAACACATGATATTTATTATTTAAACAGATATTTACTGACAGATAAATAAACATTTAATTGACTTTAGGTTAACAGATCTTACCACTGCAGCTTAATCACCTTTAGGGTTAGGGTTAGGGTTAATGTTAGTTTATGAGGTAAACTTAAACTGTTATAATATTTAATAATATTTGATCATATTTATATGAATAATTGTAACTGAACTGCAATATCATACACTCTCAGAAAGGTATAAAAGTTGTCACTGGGACAGTATCTTTCAAAAGTACACTTTGGTACCTAAAAACAACATATTAGTACCCCTAAGGTACACCCCAGCAAACAATGTTCCCCTAACATTAAAAAAAACATTTTTTTATTCTTTTGTTATTTGAAACCATTTTGGAACCATAAACTAAACTAACATTCTCATAATGTTACAGGGTGGTTATTTTTTAATAACCTAAAAATAATTTGTACATAACCTTCTCTAATGAATTTTTTTTTTTGGTGGGAGTGAAAACATAAAATTAAACCAATTATTCCTTTAGTGCACGCTTCTGATTAGTCGAACATTAGTTTTTGGTTTTCAGAACATTGTTTTACATGGTTTGTTCAAATACAAAGCCACTTTGTGTAACGACTTCTTCTTTAGTCATCTTTGTGCTCGAATCTGATGTTAGCACAATTTTCTTATTTTTTGACTTAAAAAATTAAAAAGTCAAAAAAAATGCACTTTATGTTATGCAATACAACTTTTTTGAGTATGAATGTTAAAAACGATTAATTTGCACAAAATAGAAGAGACAATAATGTGTCTTTTGATACTGATGTGTTGAGCTAACCCTGAGATTTAGCAAACATTAGCACACACATGTCAGTTTGAGGCAAGTTGTCTTAATGACTTTGGGGCAAGTCGTCAGACTGGAAATAGTTAACCCGGGTTATTATAAACCCAGAGTTATTCTAAACCCCGGATTAATGGAATCCTGAGTTATTTGTTTCACGTTTCACACTGTTCGTACTTAACCAGGGGTTAATAGATAACCCTGGGTATTCATAATCTGATGTTTTACACTGTGCATTCCTAAACCCGGTCAGGTGTCTAAAACCATGCTCCTACACCTGTCTGTAATTATCAAGCAACCCTGAACACCTTGATTAGCTGCTTCAGCTGTGTTTAATTAGGGTCATCATAACACTTTAACCCTGCTTTGTCTCACACTGCGAGCGCTTGGCACCGCAATGAAGGGTTAACCCCACAAAAGCAGGGCTAGCAGGGTTTCATAACCCTGGGTTAATTTCAGGGATAACCCCCTCACAACCCTAAAAGAAGGGTTTAGAATGAAGATAACTCAGGTTTGAGAGCAGTGTGAAAAGCCATAGACTTAATAATTTGGAATTTAACAAATAAAATCATTCATCACAATTAAGTTGTGTTCTTCTTTTTACATAATCTAGCGTGACTCTGTTCAACAGTATACAACTCTGTAATGAGATAAGATATGAAAATGTAATGAATACAGCATATGTGCCCAAGATGTCCTTTTTCATTTGGTATGAGATTTATACCATTGTGATGTGTGATGCAGTGTGAATAGTGTGACAACTCGGCTTTTATTTATTAGGACCTTTGTAAAAGGTACCGTCCCAGTGACGAAAACGTTTTTCTTGAGAGTGTAGGCAGGAGATTGTAGTATAAAGAGCGTATGTTGGTGTGAGCAAGACAAAAACTATCAGGGTTAACTGTAACACATCAAATGAGTTGTGTTTGCTGTGTCTCTCATGGATGTCCCTTTGTACCAGTCGATAATAGAAGAATGGTTAACCCTACAAAAACTTGAACCTCTGTCAGTTTCAGGTAATATTTATAAGAATTGTAGGTTCTAGAAAAACAAACTTTAATCCCCAGTTTCACATACAAGACTTAAGGCTAGTCCTAGACTAAAACACATTAAACTGTCTAAACTGAAAATAACTTGCACTGACAGATCTTAACATATGCCAGTGCCATTGATTTGTCTTAAGATACACCAGTAACATATTTTTCAAAGGCATATTTATAAAAATGCTTAAACGTCTTAATTTAACTAAGGGCTAGTCCTGACTTTAGCTAAGCCTTGTCTGTGAAAATATGATTCCTTTAAATCAAATATTTTTTCGAATAATGAAGCCAAATGCGTTCGGTTGTGTCCAGTTCTCTAATACTTTTTGTCATTGCTCTTGCTGTTAATATTGACAATTTTGCTACAGGGAAAAGTCATATATGTTTGTTTCTAGGTTGTTTTATGTAACACTGCGTTCATTCACAATAATCAGAGAGGCGACCTTAATATGTTATCATTTATAACACAGAATCAAGATTCAACATAATAGCACTCACCCAAAACAGAGAGCCACAGTATTTCTCTAAAGCAGCTGACATGTTTCTTCCATCACACCTGACCAGTAGAAAACAAAGATGATCGAGTTCACCACAGAAAAGACTCTTAAAGATATACGACTTATTTTTTGTGAGATGTCTTCCACTCCGTCCGTCTGAATCTCAGCTGAGTGACTGACAGTGTTGTCTCTTTAAAGACTGTTTCAGAATATATCCACATAAAACTGAGTTCAACCTTTTCCCCACTCATCCGACAAGAAGCGGCCCTGCATGAGATAACTCCACAGTTTTCATTACTCACTATAGACTAAAGTCCATACGATCTATAATGGTGTGCATGTGAAGAGGGGGAGGAACACACACACACACGGTAGGAATGTCATGCTGAATTTTGTCTTTGTAAGTTTAGGGGCTTTAGGTGGGGTTTCCTCTTGCTATCTAAACACAGTAATAATTTCCTGATACAGTTTACCTCTGACTTCACATCTTTACTGTTAGAAGCAAAACATAACAAATCATAATGTTATGAAAAAGTTAAAAAACATATTTTTAAAAGTTATCATTGTCATTGTATTTAACATATTTACACTAAATCAAATAATTTACTTATCCCTCAATAGTGAAGCTATATGTTCAGATAAGTGTTCAACTTTAAACCATAACAATATATTGCTTAAAATACTGACTGTGATGATTTCTAGAAAGTCTTGTATTGTCTGTGAAGTAACTGTGTAATAAATCAGTAATGGGATGAATCATTTCTGTTTTCCAGAACACCTCACACTACACACTTTCTTGCACTTAAAGCTGATAGGACACAAGATTGTTGATAAACACCTATGAGATCAGAGATATAACAGGTGTATAAGGGCATTGCATATGCCTTAAGGCAGCAGCATTTTTACATTTATGAAGATGAGAGCTTTATTAATGTATTATTTCCACATCATAACCTTCTGCCCACTGTTTACAGTTAATCATTACATAAGCGTGATAATATAACAGTGTGTGCTGTGAGTCACTGCAGATATGAGAACACATCAGCATGACAGGCAAAATCAGAATTACGCAGCATTTTTTCATAAATGATTTGCTGATGAAAAATCTAATCTTTTAGTTTTAAAGACTTAAATCACTCACTTGCTCAAGTGCTGCATACACTGTTAACCCAGAAATTGTCTTTACTCAAACAATCAAGGAAAAATCATTAATATTTTCTGTTTTGAAGCCAAAACTTAAAAAGTTTAGTTGATTTAACTGTTAACCTTACAAAATCTATTAAACTAAAACATTCAAGTAAAATGAACTTAAAATTATTAGTTCATGTTGTGAGGAATACCCATAATCCTTTGCGCCTGACTATTTAGATTATTTTTTGCTTTTTCACAAATTAAAAACTGATAAGAACTTTCTCTATTCAAATATTTGTTAATAAAATGTCATATAGGTTCTAGCTCTTATATTATTGATGTTGTTTTGTTGTAAATGATAATTTTGTGAAGTCACCATTCAGGTGATCAGTGTTTCCGTACATCAACCCTGTTCAAAACATTTTATTGTATTTCTCTCCACTGTACTTACAATGTATGTCAAAACACATTTTTTGTGTGTTTCTGTGGAGAATCCCGTTTATTCAATGATTGACTTAAAGTCAGTCATTAATTTTTGTTATAATACCATTTATAACATCAAAAGTAATATAAAGTGATAAAAACTTATATGCAACAGGTTTCCTCACACATTTCTAGTAATGTCATCTAATCTGGGTTAAGAGTGCATTGGAAGAAATTAAAACATTAACTACATTAAACTTAAAATTAATTGTTATTTCAACCAGGCACAATCAACTTTTTTAGGGCAACGAGTTTCCATAAATTTTTTAGGTTCAATCAACCTGTATGGGCTTACAGTGTATCTGCTAGGAATAAACTAAAATACTATTCAAATAATGTGCCAGTCTATGTGTTAATAGGCATTACAATTGTATATCTTATTGTTAATATAATTATTAAACAAAGAAAACACAAACACACACAATCAAACAACTCCTACACTCCATGCCCTGCCCTATATATGTACAAAAGTGAATGGACACAGGTCAGATTCATGAGTGAACCATCAGGTGCTGACATGAATGTAATGTAATAGGATTTCATTTTGACAGACATGATAATTATTCATATATTTAATATAAATTCATAATTATAATTATTATTATTGTTTTACAATATTATATCATCTGTCATATATATTGTGAAGCATCATTGGGTTCATGAAATACTTCTGTATATAAATAGTAATAATAATAATAATAATAATAATAATAATAATAATAATAATAATAATTATTATTATTATTATTATTATTATTATTATTATAATTATTATTATTATTGTGAAGCATCATTGGGTTCATGAAATACACTTCTGTATATAAATAGTAACAATAATAATAATAATAATAATAATAATAATAATAATAATAATAATTATTATTATTATTATTATTATTATCGTTATTATTATTGTTGTTGTTGCTATTATTATTATTATTATTATTATTATTATTATTGTGAAGCATCATTGGGTTCATGAAATACACTTCTGTATATAAATAGTAACAATAATAATAATAATAATAATAATAATAATAATTATTATTATTATTATTATTATTATCGTTATTATTATTGTTGTTGTTGCTATTATTATTATTATTATTATTATTATTATTATTATTATTATTGTGAAGCATCATTGGGTTCATGAAATACACTTCTGTATATAAATAGTAATAATAATAATAATAATTATTATTATTATTATTATTATTATTATTATTGCTATTATTATTATTATTATTATTATTATTATTATTGTTGTGAAGCATCATTAGGTTCATGAAATACACTTCTGTATATAAATAGTAATAATAATAATAATAATAATAATAATAATAATAATTATTATTATTATTATTGTTGTTGTTGTTGTTGTTGCTATTATTATTATTATTATTATTATTATTATTATTGTGAAGCATCATTGGGTTCATGAAATACACTTCTGTATATAAATAATAATAGTACTAGTAGTTATTATTATTATTATTATTATTATTATTGATGATGATGATGGCCCTTAATTGCTTTTTATTTGGTGTTTTTTATTATTTCCCTTTATTTTACCAGGAAGTTTCATTGAGATTAAAAAGGTATTTTACAAGAGAGATCTGGTCATGGTAGCAGCCATAGAGTAAGACAATACAATTTTGCAGTAATACAATACATTTAACAAAACAATTACACAATAAAACAGAAAATTAAAACATAGTGTCATCTCAACAAAAACACAAGCCACTCTCTTTATAATGCCTTTATAAAACTCACCAATAGACACAAATATATCTAGTTTAAAACGTTTTGTAAATTATTCCATGCCCACAGTGTGTAGTATGACAATGCAGTTTTCCCAAGTTCAGTAAAGACTCGAGGTACATTACGATGCAAACACTTAGCTGATAAATGCCCAAACTAAAACAGCTTACAAAGATAAGCTGGAAATATACATTGCTTTAATAAAACTGTACTAAAGCTCTTTTCTACATATGGTTAGAATCCAACCCACCCAACATCTTGTAAAGAATGCAACGGTAAGTACAGAATTTTCCATTTGTAATAAAACACAATGAAGCCTGATACACTGAATCAAGGCTCTTTAAAATAGAGGAGGCTGCATACATGTATAATATTTCAATCACTTCTACAAGTTTCTTTTTGGCATTAAAGTAAAATTGGTTATTTTGACATTTGCATTATGTTTTGTCTCAGTTCATGCAAAAAAAATGTAAATCCATATAGCATATTTACTTCTCAGGTAATATCTATGGTTTGGCCATTTCAGAGGCAAAAAGTATTAAGTCTTTTTAGTAAATATTTTTAAAATCATTATATTTATTGTCATTTAAAAGCAACAGAAGTCCATGAGTGTAAATTCACCTTTGATCTGTCAGACAGCTGATTCACTATGAGAGAGGTGAATAATCTTGTCCATTTTAAAGGTGTCCTATTACGTGTTTTTACTTTTTCAACTTTACTTATTGTTAAATGTTGCTGTTTAAGCATTAAAACATCAATAAAGTTACTAAGTTCTCTTGAACAGAAATCGCTTTTTAAGAACTACAACAATTGGTTTGGACTACAGTAAGTTTTTTCCCAGGTTTGTGATCTCACAAACCCTGATATTTGAATAAACTCCGCCCTCCACGAATATGCAATAAAGGGAGCAAGGACAAAGAAAAGCAGCTTATTTAGCAGTGTGTTGTCAGCATGTTGAAAAGACATATTACCCTGATTTTAAAATCATCTTTTTTCCGCCTTCCTAATATGAATGAATGGTGTTGACTGCCCCAGCACATTACACAACATGCAGGCACATATTACTGATATTACAGACCATCACATGAGTTTGCTTTACTGTTCTATTTAAACCTGTATCACTTCACTTTGTTGCTGCCTTTTAAGGCACGGGTCAAGAAATGAAATGAAATGAGGCCTTGTCCATCTTTGTGAATTTGTTTTGATTAGATTTGTTTGGTTGTAGTGAAATGGAAAATCCCATTTGAATATTGCGATGGCATATAACACACGTGTGCAGGCTTTGTTTGGTTAGATGCCTCGCTGGTTAATTGTCTGTGATTTGTGTGGGTTTCTCCTGTGAGGTGCAGCAGCATGTTTCTTTTGAAACATATCAGATTTTTTTGTGAGTGTGTTGTGGTGAAAGCGGGTAACAGCAGTTGTCTCAGGGAAATATCCATGGTGTTGTAAGTGTTGCTGGTATGATATAGACAGGACCATCACAAGGGCTGTGGGAGATGTGCGACCGCAGAGGGCCTCACGCCTGGACTGCTTTACACAATAACAAATGATCTTATTCTCTTGTGGCAAACATTCTCAGATGACGTCAGTTCGATTGCTCGGGCAGGAGCATCCTTTAAATCCAGTTCTGTTTGAAACGCCTACTTTTCTATATCCAATCACAGCACAGTGGAAAACACAAGTCACGCCCACTATTATCCTCGTATGATATTCGGTTTCACTTGGAAATACGTCACAACCCAGAAGTCGATCCTGACTTCCAGTTCATGGGTTGTTTATTTGGTGCAAATTTTGAAAATGTGCAAATTTTGAAAATGTGCAAAACAAATGCAATAGCCGACAAAATAAAAACTATATTTTTAATAAACTTTGAAACTTTTTATAGTCTATAAAATTTACATTTGGTCACTTTAGATAAAGCTTGCATCCACAACAAACTTACATTATAACTTGTGGCTCGAAAATCTGTGAAAATATGCAATGTGTGAGTAAAAACAGTACAAAACAAATTTCAAACTCACCCATTGGTTAAGAATAATTTTAATTAAAATAATTTTAAACTTTAAATGGCATTTGAATGAATAGGACACCTTTCTCTAAACTCAGTTTGCTCATGACTTATGCTTGCACTGCATAGCTACGAATAGGATTTTTTTTTTTTTCGAATAATGAGCAAATAATAAATTACTCTCTCATCTTGTTTCCATTATCAATTTATTTAACCTTTTTTATGCATGCTTGAGAAAAGTAAAATAAGAGGGCCATGCAGAATGTCCTGTTGTGACTATTTCATCATTGAATGATGTTATTTCACAAGACTTCTTAAGATGTCAAATAAATCTTTGGTGTCCCCAGAGTACATATGTAAATGTTAACTCAAAATACCATGTAGATAATTTATTATAACATGTTAAAATTGACACTTTGTAGGTGTGAGCAAAATTGTGACGTTTTGGGTGTGTCCTTTAAAATGCAAATGAGCTGATGAAATTCAAACACTGATTGCAATGATGGTGGTTTGTTGAAATTGAAACTCAATTGTGCTGTGAATTATTTTCTCTCTCTCTCTTTCTCTCTGCACTAAATGTCAGTGCTGTGGTTGGGTATTATTAAGGGGCGGTGTTATTATAATAAGAGCTCCTTATGACATCATAAGGAGAGACAAATTTCATTAATTTTTTCACATGCTTGCAGAGAATGGTTTACCAAAACTAAGTTACTGGGTTGATCTTTTTCACATCTTCTAGGTTGATAGAAGCACTGGGAACACAATTATAGCACTTGGAAACATGGAAAAAGTAAAATTTTCTTGCCATAGCCCCTTCATTCAGTTGATAAGGAACACTATTTAAACCTCATTCACACAGCACTCTGGTCTTAGAAAATACCCATAAAATTGGCAGACAGGCTTCTGTGTGAACGCAAACATGTCCCATAAATGTTCTGTGATCGCTCCAGAAAGAGCACATGTAATATTCCCATAAAATTCCCAACCGTTAGATTGATGGTGCTAAAACAGCTTGAAGTATCTTTTGAATTTGTTAACTCTGTGCAATGCAAAGAGCATCTGAATATGTTTTGAAGTTTACCTTACAGTAATCGACACAGAATCTTAATCCTCCATCTTTGTTTCTGAACGAGCGGTGATGCCCGTGTGGAACTGGACAGATGGATTATTGTTGTTCTGTATTAGAGTTCTCTGATTTGCCCATTGATGAACCCATGTTTGTCAACAGATACTTTTTTCTCTGAAATGTCATCTGTGTTAATAATTGTGTGTTTGATCTGATGGGTGTGTCAAGTGTCATGTGTGCAAACAGTAGGACAACCTACCATTAGATCCTCCAATCTCTTTACCAAACGCTCTGTCGGATCTGCGTTGTCTTTGAGTTGACGGATAAACTTGCTTACTTACTTCCTCAGCAGTAATGTTAGTGTTTGATTAAAGATGATGCAGACATATTGTTGGATAAAAGTAGATGATGCAGACATTTGATGACATGTAAATAGATATGTGAGCATTCTGGATATTCTTGCTCGGGTAATGTATACTACTGCAAAAGATCGATGAACATGACTGTTTGATTCATTGTGGAAAGTTGAGATTTCTCTGATGTTACAGAAGATTAAAGAGGGGAATGGAGAAGACTGCAGAGAAAACAGAAAGCAATTACACAAACAAATGCAAATGACCTCACTTCTGTTATTTCCTGGAATATTAAAACATGAGGTTTATTTAACTATAACTTTGGTAGTAGCTTGGTCATGTAATCCAGCAGGGCCGTGCACAGACATTTTGAGGGGCAGTGGCCCAAACCAAAAAGGGGGCACGGGGGGCACAATTTATATGGTTTTAACAATATGATGTGTTATAGATTAGTATCAAATAATATAAGTGATTATAATGGAAAATAGACTTTATAACAAGATTTAGAGTATGACAAAACTTCTTAATATTCTATATGATTTACATGCTGAAGCTTTGAATCCATGTTTGCAATTTTGAACAGCTTTTGCAGCCTGTCTTTTTTTTAAAAACATTGTTTTTTATTTTTTGTCGACAAGGTGTGCCAACAACAGCAAATTTGGTGTTATTTATATTAGATCTCATCGGGTACATTACTCATTAGACAATCACTGTAATTCTAAAAATGTTTGTTAAGTTGTTAGCACTTTAAGAAGACAGAGAGCAAATCATCCACAGAAATACAAAAACATAGGAAAGCCGAGAGAGTCATCCATATTTTTATTTTTGCTGCTTGTTTTCTCACTATCCAGACATAATAATCCAAATGCCATAATGTAATTTCCTGTCCATAATATTTCATTTATTTTGAAGTGGACTGCTGATGTATAAGTCTTCGCCGTTACCACAGGTAGCTAATTGTCGATAGACTTAATAAATAAAGTTTGATGTTCGTGAATTTAGGGACCATCTCTAAAGTGCACTGTACACGTTTCTATCTTCAATAGTATTTAACAGTTTATTTGAATAAATATAACACATCTAAAAAAGTGTGCATTATAGTTGACAACCACGAACACTTTACAGTTGGTTTAGTGACTGTTCGTTGACTTTAAGTTATTCCATTTTAATGCTGTTTAAAGTGGAAACGTATATGGAGTACTTTAAAGACGGTCCCTAAATTCACCGCGCTATCAAATGGTCAATTATTGGCAAATCTTCTTGAGCGAATCCCTGATCTAAGTAAAATCTCATTTGTTCATCCATGCTAATTTGCTAAATATGCTTTTGCTGTCTAAAAATTATGTTCTATTGAGTACACGTATGCTTTAATCACATCACAAGAATACAACTTGTCATGTCGAGATCACGAGAAAACAAAGCTGCTGTTTTCTCGAGATAACGAGAAAATTAAGTAGTGATCACTAGAACACAAGCAAGCAAAATTAAATATAGAAATAGACCTCTCTCGGCTTCAAACTACCAAATTACTAATTGAGCAGCTTAACATCTGAGGTAATGTAATGAATCTACCTGTTAATACAACAAACTGTCGTCTCCGCCCTTCAAATAGTGGAAACAAAATGTGAGAGATGCTGCGGGGCGGGCGGGAAATCACGGAGTGGATTACCAGAAACAGTGGATCTTTAGACGAGCGGTACCAGAACACTTTGACTGGGGTTGGCGAGAGGGGCACCTCAGCCGATTAGGGCAGAAGGGCAGTTGCTCTAGCCACCGGGCCACCCCCCTGTGCACGGCCCTGTAATCCAGCCAAAGAGGTGCCGTCCCTCACCTGCAGCATCCCTGCTCCACCTAATCGCCTCTCCTTCTGCTGGTATATCATCCCTGTTGAGGGGGGAGTACTCTGGGTTTGGGCTCGGAGCCCTCCCCTCAGATCACAAGACAAATATGCTTCATTTCATATTTGATCACATGTTAATGCAAACTAGTGAAATTACTTTAACCCTTGAGAACCCAAGAACCCTTACAGCATTTATAACCCAGGTTTCTCCAGGGTTAAAAAAACATGAATAATCCTGTGACCAAAAATGTTTACTGGTTTTATGTCAAAACTGTGTGAGTAGATAAAGCTTACAAACGTTCATGTAAAACATTTATTGTATGTAAAACTTTTGTCACTATTGTTATGTTACCTCTTATCCACATGAGGGAGCAGTGGTGAAGAGTGTGATGAGAGATCAGATGCTTGTATGGAGAGGCGTCTCTTATGCTTTTGTTCATCCAGAAAACATTTCCTTTATCATTAACATGGCAAGGGAAAGTTACTGAACTATCATGAAACATGACAGTGTTGTGTCATAATGGCATGTTTTGGTTGACATTTGTGTAACAGCCAATGCAAAAACACTAATCTATAGTACTTTTTGATGTGCTCATTTATTTCTGTGTTTAGCTTCTGCAAATATTATATGAGTCTCTTTAACAGAGAATCTACTGAAATGTTGATGTGATGTTTTGTTTGGCTGTGCAATGTCTTTAACATTTCAGTTGGTTGGACATCTTGCAGCATCATGTAGCCAAAATATAACTTGAATTATCCCTTTTGCTTTGTAATAGATAGTTTTTGCATAAATGTATCTCTTGAATATGTTTTTTTTCTTTTATGTGTCAACCTTGCCAGAAATAAAGAAGAAATAATTATGAATTGAAAAAGCTTTAAATCGAATTCAAATGCTAATAAAACCAAACCCTTCACTGATTCACTGATTTTTGCTGTTAAACAAAGGCTTTTGTCTGATCTCCTCATGAATTTGGATTTTAACGCATCCATGATTTCCTCCAGTGTTTCATTTTCAATGGAGTCCAGCAAAAAATGTTCACCTCCTCTGTTCCTCCCACAAAGGCTCTTGTCATTTTGCTGTCTGCGTTTCCAACCTTCCCCCATCCCAAAACATGATTATACACCGCTCTTTTGGGGAGGGGAGAGATGGGGGTGCTGTGGGCACACTGCCCTTCCCCGATGGACAATCTTCTCTCCAGGTCGGTCTCTTTAAAGGAGCCGTCGCCGGAGGACGGGGCCGCGCCGTGCCATGCGGGGAGACGATCGTTCCCGTGAGCCCGACACAGGGAATAAGGGGAGTTTAAGGTTTTCGGAGGGGTGGGGTGGGGGAGACGGGCTGCTCTTTGATGGGGAGGGGTGTGTGTGTGTGAGAGAGAGAGTAGGGGGGTGGGAGGAGTCCTGGAACTGCTATTTGTAGATGCTTGTGATGGATTACTGCTGTGCGTGTGTAAGAGGGAAGCAGAGAGATTTTTTGTTAGTGTTCCATTTCCCCCGTTCTTCAGTCAGACGACAGTGCGCCACCGAGGAGACGCAGGCGCGTTACGCGGAGCCAGGAACGGAACGCAACTCCGCCGAGAACAGGAGAGTTTTTGAGGATCGCGAGAGAGGAGACAAGCTTGAAGGCGATCATGCCCGCGAAAGGTGGAGGCAGACTGGCACACGTCCACACACTGCTGCTGTGCGCGGCTGCGCTCAGCGGTTGCGCCACGGCGTGCCCGGCGCTCTGCGCGTGCAGCGGTACCACGGTGGACTGCCACGGGCTCGGGCTCAAAACCGTGCCCAGGAATATACCCAGAAACACAGAGAGGCTGTGAGTAGACACTCTCAGGATATCTGAAAATGAGTGGCTGTGTGTTGGGGGGCGGTTGGCTGCGTCGGTACGATTTGAATGAGAACAATAGCTCAGTGAGATTCTGCCATCCCGGACAGGTACGCTTAGCACGCGGCACACTGTATGGGCACACAAGGTGATAAACTTTGCACACAATGCGTTTCTCTGTGAACTCTGCTCAGAACTCATCTGTCTAATGTAAAGACTTTAAAATTGTGTACTTGCTCAGATAATGTCATGATGAATCATATGCATGATCTTATCTTTGAGAAACACACTGAAGGAACCTGTCCATATCTGATTCATCTTATTTATTAAATCAAACATCTACATGAATCCTCAGTCAAAGACTTGCATTCAGAAACCTTGCCGTTTAGGTGGGTGGTGAGAAAGCACTTCCATTTTAGGAAATTTTTCTTTTAAATTGTGTGAATTTTAAAGTCCAAGCAGTGATCACACAGCAAACCTACATTTCTCAAATACATCAGGTGTCAGTGAGCTAGATCAGTATTCAGATATGAGGTCTTCATCATCATGTGGAGTTTGACACAACTCCTGTAAGCCACTTCAACACATATATAAACTTATGCATGCTTTTTTGCAAAGCTGTTAGATGGTGGAGTGATTCAACAGCACAGTTCCAATGGTAACTGTGATAAGGATGACTTTTGATTACATTTTATTGACAACATCATGTTTAATGACATTCCTGCCCCATCCAAACACACAGAGAAGCTCTTTTCCATTATAGACACTGACCTTCACCTTTTGCAAGAATAGAGCAGAAAGGTCAGGTGACAAAAACAGTGTAGAGAAGATGAATATTTTCATGCTTGCTCGGTGACACACATCAGTCTCTTATGTGTTCTGAATTAATTTCATGTCCCAGCTTCTTGAGTTCTGTAGCAGATGTCCAGAGATTCAGTTCTGCCCGTTTCATCTTTGCTAATGCATCTATTTATATACACTTAGGAAACTGCAGTGCTTGAGATCAAACGGTGCCGATGTGTCCAGCGCGAGTGATCTGATCGAGAATTCTCTTTAAACCGGAGCGATCGCTCGGAGCGCTCTGAACTCCGGCACCGATGTACTCAAGAATTCTCCATGCTGGCCAAAAGTCCTTCTCACTGATTGCTTATTGATTGTCTTGAAAGTGAAGTGAGGCTTGGCGAGCGAGAAACATTATAGGCTTTACTGCTGGATCTCGCTAATAAATCTCATAACCAATATAAAATTAGATTGTAGGGCTTTTATCGTGTGAGAGTTCTTTTGTGCTGCTCCATCACATCACATTGCAGAAAAATTGTTTAAGACGCGTGTCCCTCTTTAACTTCTATAGGCAGTATATACTTCACTAAAGTTTTTACTCCACTACAGTTAATGGGAAATGCAAACTGTCTATTTTGGTTGGAGAAATGTTAGGATAGGTGCACTCCATACATATGATGATTGTTTTCATCAGCCAATCATTCACAGGATGGAATTGATGGTTAATGAATCAAAATATGAATCCTGTCTTAAGATGATTTCTGCGCTCATTTGTTTCTATGTTAGATTGATAAATGGGTCCTGATGGATGCAGACCAATTAAAGCTGACTTTAACTGTATTAAAGTCCTGTATCAAAGACATTCCATAAAGCACTGCTTTCTAGTTTAATTCATTAGCTGGATAATAAGTGCTTGTGTTCTGACAGAAACAGCCATGGCACGTTTCCAACAGCAGACTTTTCTCTTTAATCTGGGAGTTATAATGAGCACGCTTTATGTTTTACTCATGTCAGATGCAAAGCAGAAATTCAATTTGTTCAATTGTACAGTGCTTGATGATTTACATACATATAAATCATAGATGGGATGTCGTGAAATGATTTAATTTATTTATTTGGCAAATAATTAACAAATTGCTAAATGAAATTAAAATATTGCAAACCAAAGTGCTTTTTATAAAATATATATTTGATATTGAATATTATAAATGCACACTTTGGAGTTTATGGTGGTGTTTTAATTGACGCAGAAACTAAAACAGAAAGTAAATAAAAGAACTAAATAACAAAAGAAAGTTGAAGATTCAGAACGCCCAACATTACACTAAATAAACATTGTGTTTGAAAAAAGTTCATCGACATTTTAATGATACATTCAGTATAACTAAACTAAACTCAGCAGATGAAATGTACTTTATTTATTTCAATGAATGTTCATCTACACTATTTTTTTTTGGTAATAGGAAATATTGTGAATATTAAAATACAAACATCTGAGAAAATACAGTAACATTCACTCAGTAATGTTGAATTCATTAATGACTTTGTAGTTTGTCATTTGGTTATATGATAATAGTGCTTTATTGTTGGTAATATGTACTGTGAGTGTGATGTAGTTTATCTCTTCATTTTAAAGACATTACTCATGTGCACTCATTTCATATGTCAGTGTGAAAGATAAGCATGCTGTTATACAGTTTTGTGTTTATGGGTCTCAATCCCTGTACTGCATCTGCTTAACTATTTATTTATGTATTGCAAGCACATTACATACAAACAATGACCTGTTAGCACAGACACGTCCCACATGTAGTGTTCAACCTTCTGCAAGGAGGTTTTATCTGCACAAGTATGTCACACAGGGAACGCTTACCTTTTAGCAAGGACACTCTCTTCATACAGTCATGCCCCACATATACATCACTCACAGTTTTCCAGGCATAGTAACTTGTGTTAGATCAGTTGTGTTAGATCAGTTGTGTTAAATCAGTTGTGTTAGATCACTTATGTTAGATCAGTTGTGTTGGATCAGTTGGATTAGATCAGTTGTGTTAGATCATTTGTTTTAGGTCAGTTGTGTTAGATCAGTTGTGTTAGATCACTTCTATTAGATTACTTGTGTTAGATCAGTGATCAGTTGTGTTAGATTCAATTCAATTAAATTTATTTATATAGCGCTTTTCGCAATAGTTAATTGTTTCAAAGCAGCTTTACATTAATAGGAGCAGTGAAAAGCACAGAAAAACGACAGATAGCACAACATAATACACAATAGCATAAGCAGCTAAATTTGCTGTGGCTATGAATCAACATTATAAGCAAGCGTATTACTAATGTAACGGATAGAAGATGGTGCTAAGTTAAGCCCAAGAAGGCTGCCTCCTTGGGTTGAAAAACCCCTAGGAGAAACCCCCCCCCCCCGCCCCCCCGGGGGAAATAAAATAAAGGCCTAGGAGGAAAAAACCCTTGGGAGACATATATGTATATACATACATATAAACGGATAAGGAGATTAAGCGGAGATTAAGCGGGTTCTATCGGTGATCGTTGGTCAGGCATCAGCTGGGCATCACGTTGAAAGACAGCCAGTAGATCAGAGGTGTGTGTCACATGTACCGGAACTGGGTCTGTTTGTCTCATTGTCCTCGGGGTGGAGGACAAGACAGGGAGAGAAAACAAAATCATATTAGCGTAGGGGCCGTTCACATGTAATGCAAGTGTCACACAGTGATGTGGTTTAATCAGCTTAGTTTCAGACAGACTAACTATTGCGGCATAATTATGTTACTCACAGTTGAGGATTTAGCAAATTGGGGGCCCAATGCGAAGGTACATATGGTAACTAAGGGTCACCTTCCGGTCTTTAAGAGAAAATAAAACCTGTCGACCCCACTGTCGTCGTTAATGCAGGTTCAGTGGCAAACGGGTCTCTATTGCATACTATTCACAAGTTACACGAAAACGCCAAAATCGCAACCCGACCATACATGCCAACCCGTTTGAGTAAGGCCTGAAGCCCCACTGTCGTCATTAATGCAGGTTCAGTGGCAAACGGGTCTGTATGGCATACTATTCACAAGACACACGAAAGCGCCAAAATCGCAACCTCGACCATACATGCCAACCCGTTTGACTAAGGTCGGAGGCCCCACTGTCGTCATTAATGCAGGTTCAGTGGCAAACGGGTCTGTATGGCATACTATTCACAAGACACACGAAAGCGCCAAAATCGCAACCTCGACCATACATGCCAACCCGTTTGACTAAGGCTGGAGGCCCCACTGTCGTCGTTAATGCAGGTTCAGTGGCAAACGGGTGTGTATGGCATACTATTCACAAGTTACACGAAAACGGCAAAATCGCAACCCGACCATACATGCCAACCCGTTTGACTAAGGCTGGAGGCCCCACTGTCGTCGTTAATGCAGGTTCAGTGGCAAACGGGTGTGTATGGCATACTATTCACAAGTTACACGAAAACGGCAAAATCGCAACCCGACCATACATGCCAACCCGTTTGACTAAGGCCTGAAGCCCCACTGTCGTCATTAATGCAGGTTCAGTGGCAAACGGGTCTGTATGGCATACTATTCACAAGACACACGAAAGCGCCAAAATCGCAACCCGACCATACATGCCAACCCGTTTGACTAAGGCCTGAAGCCCCACTGTCGTCATTAATGCAGGTTCAGTGGCAAACGGGTCTGTATGGCATACTATTCACAAGACACACGAAAGCGCCAAAATCGCAACCCGACCATACATGCCAACCCGTTTGACTAAGGCTGGAGGCCCCTCTGTCGTCGTTAATGCAGGTTCAGTGGCAAACGGGTCTGTATGGCATACTATTCACAAGACACACGAAAGCGCCAAAATCGCAACCCGACCATACATGCCAACCCGTTTGACTAAGGCCGGAGGCCCCACTGTCGTCATTAATGCAGGTTCAGTGGCAAACTGGTCTGTATGGCATACTATTCACAAAACAGTGCCAAAATCGCAACCCGACCATACGTGCCAACCCGTTTGAGTAAGGCCAGAGGCCCCACTGTCGTCGTTAATGCAGGTTCAGTGGCAAACGGTGGCAAACTATTTAATGCAATTCATTTTGAAGTGTTCATGCTGATAAACTATATAACTATTGCGAGTTAAGTACCTTTACTAGACAAATTATGTGAATGCTTTGTTGAAGAGAAAAGTTTTAAGTCTAGATTCTCGGACATCGATTGGTAAATCATTCCAGAGCTTAGGGGCTAAGTAGGAAAAGGATCTTCCACCTTTAGACACTTTTGATATTTTAAGGATAATCAAGTGACCAGAATTTTGCGACCGTAGTGTTCCTGATGGATTGTATTCTGATAGTAGTTCGCTAAGATATGAGGGTGCTTGGCCATTTAGGGCTTTGTAGGTGATTAGTGATATTTTAAATTGTATGCGATATTTAACTGGTAGCCAGTGTAAAGATGCCAGAATTGGGCTTATGTGGTCATACTTCTTAGGGCGAGTAAGTACCCTTGCAGAAGCGTTTTGAACTATCTAAAGCTTGTTTACCTGATTTGCATGGCATCCCCCGAGTAATGAGTTACAATAGTCTATTCTAGAGGTCATAAAAGCATGGATAAGCTTCTCTGCGTCAGATGTAGACAGTATATGGCGTATTTTTGAGATATTTCTAAGATGGAAGAATGCTGTGCAGCAGACGTTGGCGATATGACTATCGAAGGATAAGTTGCTGTCGAACATCACACCTAAGTTCCTAACCGTGGAATATGGCACCACAGTGCAGCCATCTATGTGCAACTTGTAATCTGACATATTATGTTTGTAGCGATTCGGTTCAATAATAAGTATCTCTGTCTTATTGGAGTTGAGCTTAAGAAAGTTATGTGCCATCCAGTCACTAACATCACTAATGCAGTCTGCTAGCTTAGAAAACGTGTGTGTTTCGCTGGGATGTGAGGAGATGTAAAGCTGTGTATCATCCGCATAGCAATAAAAACGTATGTTATGTTTCCTGATAATGTCTCCTAGGGGTAACACATATAACAAGAACAGGATAGGACCTAAAACTGATCCCTGCGGTACACCGTATTTAACCAGGGAGTGATATGACTCATTTATATAAACAAAGTGATAGCGATTGGTTAGATACGACCTAAACCAGGCTAACGCCTGACCACTGATACCAACATAGTTTTCTAGTCTATTAAGTAAGATTGTGTGATCTATTGTGTCAAAGGCTGCACTAAGGTCTAGCAATATAAGGATTGAGAGTTCATCATGATCGGATGTTAATAGGAGGTCATTTGTAACTCTAAGCAGCGCTGTCTCTGTGCTATGGTGGGGCCTGAATCCTGATTGGAACTTTTCATATGTACTATTATTTGTCAAGAATGTGCGTAACTGGCTTGCCGCTACTTTTTCTAATATTTTAGAAAGAAAAGGTAGATTTGAGATTGGTCTAAAGTTATTAAGCTCTCCCTGATCAGCGGTTTAATAACTGCTAGTTTGAAAGTTGTTGGAACGTATCCTATTTCTAGCGATGAGTTAAAGATATTTAGTACCGGGGTTGACACTACAGGGAATACCTCTTTAAGTAATTTTGTGGGAACGGGTCTAATATACAGGACGATGATTTGGATGATGTGACTAGTTTAGAGAGCTCATCTATTGTAGTAGGTTTAAATGAATCAAGATGTTCAGCTGGTAATCTAGTGTTAAATGAACTAATGGGTAGAGTGGTGGCTGCCTGGGTAGCTACGATGTTTTCCCTAATAGCTGTAATTTTGTTAGAAAAGAAGTTCATGAAATTGTTACAATCGTGTTGAAATTTACTATTGGTTTCTGTTTGTTCTTTGTTTCTAGTCAGTTTTGAAACTGTGCTAAAGAGGAAACGAGGGTTATTATGATTCTCATTTATAAGCTTGCTAAGATAGGTAGATCTGGCGGTTTTTAAAGCCTGTCTGTAGTGTTTAACACTCTCTTTCCATGCAGCACGCCATACCTCTAACTTTGTGCTTCTGTCATTTCTTTCCATTTTTCTGGCTGCCTTTTTAAGAGCTGCGGTGTGATGGTCATACCATGGAGTTGGCGGTTTTTCTTTGATTCTCTTTTTTCGAATGGGAGCAATGGCATCCAACAGACATTGTTCAGGTTTTCTATTACAATATCTAGATCTTCACGGTTATCTGCTACATGTTTAATTTGGGACAGGTCTGGAAGAGTGCTAATAAAGCTATCTTTAGTGGTGGAAATTATTGTTCTGGCTAGTCGGTAGCATGTTGTGGATCGAGTGATCCTATCTAGAAGTACAGTGTATGACACAAGGCAATGGTCAGAAACTGCATCACTCTGAGGTGATATTTCGATGTCATTAATATTAAATCCGAGTGACAGAATTAAGTCTAATGTGTGCTTACGAGTATGCGTGGACCCTGTCACGTTTTGTCTAATATTGAGAGAATTCAGAACATCCATAAACGCACGTCCTAATGCATCTTTTGGGTTATCCCAAAAGATCAGTGATCAGTTGTGTTAGGTCAGTTGTGTTGGGTCAGTTGTGATAGATCAGTGATCAGTTGGGCTAGATCAGTGATCAGTTGAGTTAGATCATTTGTGTTAGATCAGTTGTTAGTTGTGTTAGATCAGTTGTGTTGGGTCAGTTGTGATAGATCAGTGATCAGTTGGGCTAGATCAGTGATCAGTTTTTTAGGTAAGTTGTGTTAGATCAGTTGTTAGTTGTGTTAGATCAGTTGTGTTAGATCAGTGATCCATTGTGTAAGATCAGTGATCCATTGTGTAAGATCAGTGATCCATTGTGATAGATCAGTGATCCATTGTGTTAGATCAGTGATCCATTGTGTTAGATTAGTGATCAGTTATGTTAGATCAGTGATCCATTGTGTTAGATCAGTGATCAGTTTTTTAGGTAAGTTGTGTTAGATCAGTGATCCATTGTGTTAAATCAGTGATCAGTTGTGTTAGGTCAGTGGTGTTAGATCAGTGATTAGTTGTGTTAGATCAGTTGTGTTAGATTAGTGATTAGTTGTGTTAGATCAGTGATCAGTTGTGTTAGGTCAGTTGGATTAGATCAGATCAGTGATTAGTTGTGTTAGATCACTTGTGTTAGATCAGTGATCCATTGTGTTAGATCAGTTATCCGTTTTGTAAGATCAGTTGTGTTAGATCAGTGATCAGTTGTGTTAGATCAGTTGTGTTCGGTTTGGACTACAGCCCTCTACTTCCCAGTTAAATTATGTCAAAGCAAGAGTGTTTGACTAAACTCCGCCCGCAGGAATACGTCAGTCGGCAGCTAAGCTAAGCTGCTGTCCAATCACAACACACTAAATAAACTACACAATCAGAACTCATTATGTATTTCTGATGGAAGGACTTTATAGAACAAATAAGACTTCAGCCTGTTTTTAGGACAGTGAATACAGCTCTATAGAGAGAAGTAAATTGTGTGAAAAATATTGAAGACATGTTATATCGCGCACTGTAAACACAATCAAAGCTTCAAAAACACAGGAAGACTGAGACCTTTAAGAATCATTACACTTTGGTTCAGTTATTTAAAACATCAATACATTGTCAGCTTGTTATCTTTTCTACAAGCACACAAGGTTACCATAGTGGATTTGCAACTATTTAAAAACCTCAGTTTGTATTATTCAAGTTTTTCAAATATTTTGCTTTCAGATCTGTGCTGGCCTCTTTGCAGACCTGATTTGTTCTTACTTTCCTTAGTTAATTGTTGCAATTACTTTTCTTTGTGTGATGAAATACTTTTCTTTTAGAATTAGCTTCTAATTTTAAACTCCGGCACATGGAGACAATGAATAACAGATGTTAGAGAATTCAAGCTGTGTTATCATTGGATGAGAAATGACTTAAATGAATGATGTAACATTGCTTCTGTTTCTTGAAAACTAATTATTCCTCTCATTTCTAAATGACAAAACATCTGACACACATCAGAGACTGCACATTGTGTGAATATGATGATGAGAGAGACTAACAACTAATATAACATCCCAGTAATAATGAGCACCTGATAGCTTTACTTGTATGTGTGTTAATATAACATCTATATCCAATACTCCACTGAAGAATCACTAAAATCAAATACAAAAAGATGTTACGTAAGGAATAATCAATGGACGTAGAATAAGTAAGGAATAATTGATGACGGGCCATTGAATTATAAGAAAATAATGCACATCCAAGGTGCATTATTTTCAAATAATTCAAAGGAGCGGAGTCAATTATTCCTCTTATACCAACCACGGTTAGCACAAACATTGCTCTGGTGCCTTTTTTTAAGAAATTTGACAAGTTAGGTGTGCGGTTATCAGAAATTAATGCATACCCACAGAACATTTCTCAACCAATTAGAATGCAGCATTCAACAGACCCGTGGTATAATCTGAAAATAATGCACAAGCAAGGTGGTAATGCGGCACGATTTCACTAAGATTTTTTTGCTTACTCTTTTCTCATTCTTGATTTTCTCATATGTTGAAATCATAGATGTCTGTCTCTTGCTGCTCACTCTGTAAATATTTTCATTTCATTTTTTAATCCGGTTATGGTCTTGGCTAACTCGTAGCAGTCAGTTATTTATTTCCGTCTGCCGGCGCATCTGTGTATACATCTGTCTACAATCTCTCTGTTCTGCTGCGGTCCCATGAGTGGTCATTAGACCCAATAGAAAGTTCATGACTTTGGATTCAGTATTCATGAGAGATTTGGGTATGTGTGTTTCTCTTAGTGATTGGACAAGAGCTTTAAAACAAAAAAGAAACATATGTTTAGTCTACAGTAATGAGCAGTAACCCACAGTGTTTTTGGGCAGCAATACTGCGTGTGTGAGTGTATAAATCACCGAGTCAGAGTCACTTAATAAATACTTTCACAAAATCCCATTCACAAATGCTTAAGCTGTTTCACATTCACAAACAAAGGAGAATATATACACGAATGTGACTATAACTAACATTCATAAAACTCATTTATATTTCAAAATACATTTTAGAGATCCATAATCAAATTAAAAATTATGAAATGCAAACGGTACACAAGTGTCTTTGTTGGATCTGTTAGAAAGATGATGTGTGGATCTCTATTTTGAGTGTTCCAGGTGTGATGGAAAGGTTAATAACAGAGGATATTTGACAAACAGCAGTCAACAGACGGGTCGGTGTTTGGTGCTACCCAGATTCCTCGGGTCTGATGAGTTAAACTGTGAGAGATTTGCATACAAGTGAATTTACCTATGAGTTTCGACCCAAAGCAGTGGCAACAAGGACACTAGTCAACATTTAAAGTGCATCAAAAACGTTCATCGAAGTTGTCCTAAGACAAGAATGGGTATTGGAATTAAGACTTTTATGAAAGGTTTAGATCCACTTTAAATGTTGACTAGTATAGATAAAAACACATGCTAACATTTTAACAATGAAAAGGAAATAAAATGCTCTGATTCAGAGAGGATATAATGGACCTCAGATACTAATACTGAGACTAAAGTTCCTGTAGAGAATAAAAGAGATGCAAGTGTTGGATTAAATCCCATTCACACAGCAATTTGGTCCCAGAAAATGTCCATAAAATTGTCAGAGAGGCTTCTGTGTGAACACAGACATATTCTGTAATTGTTCTGCACTGTAAAAAAAAAATACTTTGCCGCCTTAACATTTTTGGTTAAATCAACTGAGATTTACAAGTTATGTCAACAGAGACGAGTTGTCACAACTTATAAAATATAGTTGAGAAAGTCTACTTAATTTTATGTGTTATAACAACTCACCTGTAGTCAAGATAAATAATAGTATGTTGAAATGACTAGTAAATCCGAGTTGATTCAACAAAAATCTTAAATGCAGCAAAGTATTTTTTAAAGTGTGGGATCTCTCCCATAAAGAGGGCCTAGTAACATTGCTGTAACATACACACAGAAAGCATTCTGTGTGAACCAGAGGCAGAAACAACGCCGTAAGGGACATCCCGTAGTGTGGACGCATGTGTCATCGCAACAAGAAGTTATGGTTCAGCTCTTTAAAACCGGGATTTAAATGCATATAAACATTCACAACAAGAAATTTCAGCAAACTGGACTGAAGCAGAGAACAGAGAGATCATCACTAGAAGTCTTCTCAGGTCCAAAGAAATGTACCCGACCCCAAATGACCCGCATCAAATTTTACTGGAAAAAAAATTAAGAAAGACCAGAGACAAACCCAAAATTAACGACTCAAAGCAGTGGCAATCTTTTTTTTTACCTGACTGGATGGAATGTAAACGGCACCGACGTGTGCGCAGTCTGCAACCCCGGTGGCCTCGCAACCAATTTGACCCACTGATACATTTATTTTCATTTTGTTATCTGACGATGAAAATTAACCACACAATCTCATAAGTGTCTTGGCAAACAGAGGAGGGGTGGGAAAAGGACATCGATGCACACACGCCGCAAGATAGTTTGGGTCGTCTGGGGTCAGTTTGACACAAACACATTAATTTTGAAATTACTCGAGACCCGATGCCTATGTGTATTATTATACACGACCCATATCCAAGGCACACGTGAAATTTTTACACCCGAACCTGCTCGCGTCTCGGGTCGAACTCCGGTTTTTGGATCTAAGTAACGACCTCTAATTGTCACTATCAGCACTGAAGTTGAGATCATTCACCAGTATGACAGAACAGCGCATTTGCTGCTTATGATCCTAAACAAAGATGCACGTGCAGAAAATCGTGGATAATTAGCAAACTTCAGACAAATCTACCAAGTGCAGGACTTTAAATACATCATGTGTCTTTACAGGATCTTTATAGTATTTGTGTGAATGCACGCACAGATTTCGGAAAATCATTGGCAGTTTGAATTAACCAAAAATCAACGATCCCGGACAAATCCCAGACGCATTTATTTTCTGTAATGTCTGTAAGCAGGATTTCAGTATATGGGAAAAGTGGGTGATTATTATAAACCAACAGCTGGTGTTGTACCAACATTTCACTCCCGCTGAGATCTTCTGATAGGTTCATAAGCTGTGAAGGCCGCTGTCAGGTCTTTATCTCACAGACGGTCAGATTTCATTTGCTGACCAGTCATTCTGCTAAATGTGCATTCACTGTTGTGTGTTATAAGGCCGATTTCTGGATTAATTTATTAATTGTACTTACACGCTCCTGTATACCTCAGTGGTAGAGCGTTGCGTTAACAGTGCAAAAGGTCATGGGTTCAAACCCAGCCAGACATACTTATAATGTATATAAATGTATACCTAGTAATGCACTGTAATTCGCTTTGGATAAAATCATCTGTAAATGTACATATTATAGTGAATACAGTTCTGCAGATCATGAACTTGCAGGAATTACAAAAATGATGTGCGATCTTGCCAGAAATATCAGATGCTATATGTTATGTTATCATAGGTTGCTCCATATTTAGTTCATTTGTCTGTGTTACACATGAGCTATCATGTCTCTGACTTTAAAGTACATCATGGTTTCAGTCTTTTAGTCATATCATGTGTCATAAATCTAGAAAGTTTATTAGGAATAAGAACAGTTTGAGACAATGTTTGATTCATGACTTCATCCTGGAAGATGGGTCATGTGTGTCCATGAATGTGTGTATCAGGCTGTAGGATTCAATGTTTTTTTGTTAAACAGGCTGAAAGCACATCTTTGGGGTCTGTGAGCTTTCAATCTGTGTGCCTCTGCAGAAACTCAGATTCATCAGAGCAGACTTTATGTTTATTTAATCTCCAGCTGTCCTGGTTTGCTTTCTGTGTTCTTCTGTGGTTGTAGATCATCCGCCTCCAGGTTCAACATTGTGTGTTATTTGTGTTTATTGGAAGTACTGTCAGCTCAAATCTCTTTTCTTCAGACACCGGACGGTCACTCTGGACACTGTTTGTTTTTGGCACCTGACTCTACTAGACAATGTTGTTCATGAAAATCTGCAGTTACAGAAATATACAAACTACCCTGTCTATCATCTGATTTAACTCTATTCTGTTTTTCATTAACTAAAGCTCTGAATGTATGAATTGCAGCATTGTCGGTAGTTTAGATTCAATAAACCCATAAATATAAGGGGATGTACAGGTGATCTGTGATAAAGTCCTCAGTGACTTCATGTGCTAAATGCTTAAATGTAAATGTTACCACCACACTGTTATTAATGTTAAAATCATAACTGTTATATCCTAACCTGGATAGAGATAAAACAATATATTTAGCCATAACTGTGGGTTTCTTTTCCAGGGAACTGAATGGGAACAACCTGACACGCATCAACAGAAATGACTTTTCAGGACTCAAGTACCTCAGGGTTCTGTAAGTTTCATCTTTCTCAAATGACATATCTTTTTGAATGACATGATCTTGGACCTAGAGGAAAACTTTATCACTCAGATATTTCTCTTTTATTTAGAGACGGATGTTCATTTTAAATCATTAAATGTTTTTCATGAAATTCTTCCTCACAAGGAAATGACATTTAACGTGCATGAGACAATTGTTCACAAAAATGAGATTGTTTAGCTTTAAAATGAATGTAGATAGTTAGGATATATCTGAGTTTTATTAGAATCTCTCTGAGCTTTGACGATGTTGAGAGCTCTTGTGAAAGACTTGAGGAGACATACTGTACTGTACTGTATGTGAGACAGATTGAGGGTGATTGATGATTCCTCCCAACAGAAATGTCTGAGATGTAGGAGACTGAGATGCATTTTTCCTCATATTTCACCTGTTGGAGTTTTCTGATCAGACGTCTCTTCTTTACACAGGCAGCTGATGGAGAATCAGATCGTAACTGTGGAGCGAGGAGCGTTTGATGACATGAGAGAGCTGGAGAGACTGTAAGTGTTATAAGGAGGTGTTGGTCAAGTTACTTGGAAATAGTCATTAGTTACTGATTACTTCTCCAAGAAAGTAATCCAGTTACTTTACTGATTACTTTTTTCAAGAGTAATTAGTTACTTTACTAGATACTTTACTAAGTTTCTTTTCATAAACATGATGCACGACCTGAATATGCTATAGTATAAAGCAACATACCTTTCAGCCTATTTCTATTCTTTCTGCATATTCCATCATCAAAAATTGAATCAAATGAAAGATTCTCTTTTTTAACCTCTCGACGCGCACTAATTCGCGGGCGTGATGATGCCGTTTTTTTAACGCTGTTAACAATATCTATATAGCCTACTGTCTACACATTAATAATATTAACATTACTATGGTACTATACTTTATGGTTTAAAAAGTCTACGGGTTTAGCATCAGTGTATGGCCACTGTTTTGAGATACAGATGCTCTAGCATCATAAATATAGTATTTTGTGACAGAAGTCCAGATGACAACATGCAAAATATAAACGGGACTTTTTACCTTTGTGTTAATATAACGATCGCGAGTCGAATCCAGTCTGTTTCAGATGTGTGAATAACCCGTGAAATCAGTCTAATAGAATTCATCAAATGACCATTTTTGTCTACAAATGCGTATAATCCATGAAATGAAGATATATAGTCTGTTGTTTACATTAGAATTCGCATGAATGTCTTGTAATAGAATAAAATATACAATCTGAGGACTATTTACGTCGTTACACTGTATATGAAATGGAGCTGCAGCGGTCATGTCAGCTGGGGGTTCAGGGATTTTTTCAGTAAGTTTCACATTCCTGAGCCGGCTTGCTAGGTGTTTGCTCAGATTTGAGGTGGAATTTTTCGCTGTATATAAAAGTTTTTTTCCCACGCAGAGTGTACAGCGGACGCTGATGTTTTTGTCACCTTTAACTGGGTTAAACTCAAAGTAATGTCGGTACGTCCAAGCATTAAACGCTGCATAGTCTTGTTCTCTTCCGTGCTCCATGTTGTCTCTTCATGTTCAAAACAACACTGACTGACGGCGCGGCGCACATACGTCATTGTCACTCGACTCACTTCACAACACGAGACAGTCTCACGAAACAAAATCAAGGTTAAATAAAGCAGTAACGCAGCCTGCTTACGGGGAAGTAACAGGAATCTAATTACTGTTTTTGCAATTGTAATCCCTTACTTTACTTGAAAAAAGTAATCGGATTACAGTAACTTCTAATGCGTTACTGCCCATCACTGTTACTGAGATACAACCTTAGGAAAATCTGAGGTTATATACATATACATATAATATTTACATTATTGTTCACACTCATCATGAGTTTAAATAGGGGTGAAGCGATCACTATACTTTATCCTGTTGGTTATCTTTTTGGTGAGCAGCCTTGAACTTTAGATCATATGTCAGAACCCGTCCGATTCTGAGCTCCTATCCCAAAATAATGCTGTGATTGTAAATATGAATTTCCTGAGAATACATTTTATTCTCATTTTAATTTATTCACACAATGTTTTCTCAGTCTGTGTTTTGTTTCTTCTTTTCTCAAAGACGCCTGAACAAGAACCAACTTCAGCAGTTTCCAGAACTTTTGTTTCAGAAGAACGAGGCTCTGTCCAGACTGTAAGTATTTGGTTTCTTCATATTCTGGCTTGATGGTATGACCTGATGATAATTTTAGTTCAGAAGATACGACCCTGCGGGCGAATTATAGATGACGCTAGCTGGTTTACAATTGCTTCAAGATGGTGGATCATATCAACAAAACACGTTTTGAAACAAGCTACAGGAACATTTCTCACGTTTGTTTTGGCTGATTCATCTGTTGTTGGCTGCTTTCATGATTTCATGTGGTTTCAGGGCATCTAAACATCTGCGTAATGCCACAACATATAAACATGAACTGGTTTCATTTGACTCATTTGAAAGATTTCATATGATTGAAGTAACCTGCACCAATAAGTAACTTTAATGGTTATATCAGATAAAATAGCTCCTTAATGTTATAACTGTTTGCACCAACAGTTGTTTGTGGTAATTATAGTTAGCTCCACTGAAACATGTCAGTTATCAGGACTTCATAGAAAGAGAAGATCTGTTGTTAATGTTGAAAATATGCTATTAGGGGTCAAAAGATTTCAAGATTAGTTGCTGATGTTTATTGCACAGGGACACTTTAAACCCTTCTGAATGTACTTAAAACCAAAGAGAAAAAACATTGTGAAATATTCAGAACAAGTGGGACAGAGAGAGAGAGAGAGATAAAAGAGGGCAAACACAGACAGGGTTATCTGTGTATGTACAACAGTTTCTATATTTCACTCTCTTTAATTATTCATAGACAGGATTCACTGTGTAAAATATTCACAATAGAGGAGCTTCAGTCGGCGGGCGGCAGGATTGATGGAGATGAATCAACGTGTGTAACTTTATCATTATAAACAGCTCTGTTAAACACACTGGTTTGAGATTTGGCTGCTTTATGTGATAGCGCTGCTTTAGGATGTAAGCTGTTTGTGTTGAGTGTCACTGTAATTGTCAGCGCATTATATATATATATTCTGTTCATGTCTGAGCTCTCTGTGTTTTGTTGAGGTACTCACAATGACTACATGTGACACAAGTTTTCCTGCCTGCTGAAAATCTCCTACTGTACTCTACTCTTGTTTTCAGCTCAGTTCTTGAACATGTCTTTCAATGCACTGCTTTATATTGTATGTCGAGTGTGTGATGAATACTGTAAATGCTGTTTCTTCATGCAAAAAAAGTTTTTTTCCGCAATATCTTTCTTAACAGTTGGCTGTCTGTTTGTTTTATTTGTGGGTCCTGTCTCTGAAACCCTAAGAAGAATTTGGTTCTCACGATGCTGCATTAAGCAAAAAAAAGCGTTTTTGTGAGTGTTTATTCTGTGAGTGTATATAGAGGTTAGGAGATGTGCTATTCAAACCCGGTTACCATGGACCGTCACAGACCTCTTCATATAGACCTGGAATGTATCCAGTATGAGAACAAGGTAAAACATTCAGTGCACTTTCATTTTGGCCCTCTTGGGAAATCTGTGAAGTGCCCTGGATCAAACTGTTGCTGGTTTTTAATTATTACAATCATTTCCATTCTACTGAAAAGGTTCTGGAATAAATGGTCTTAAATTAAAAGTTGCTTGAAAAAAGTAGCTTTTAAAGATTTCAGTTTTGGAATACTGGGAATTCGGCTTAGTTTTGTTTTTTTGAAAATTCATGTGATCTCATAAACTCTCAACCTCTTGTGGCGATGATGTTGGGTTTTATGGCTTGGGAGGAGCATGCATTAACCCCGCCCCCTCCAAATGTCAGTTTGCTGCAAGATACATTTTTGAAGGAAACTCCTACTTTTCTATATCAAATCAATTCACAGTGCTAAACACAAGCCACACCCACTATTTTATTTTTGTAATGGAAATATGCCACAATAGAGAAGTAACGTCAATCATGACTTCCAATCGAGTGGGAAGGGGATGATGTGTTTTTGTAGGCAAATCCTGAAAGCCTGTTAGGATTTTAGCACTTCCGTTTCCATCGTCCTGAAGTCAATAGTTTTTTTTAAATGGGGGTTTGGTTAAACACTTTAAATAAGATCTTGGGTTAACATAAGATGAAGATTTGCAACATAAAACACCAGTAATACCCCTGTGACTTTTTAAAGTTTAAAGTGTCTTTATATGGGTGGTTGCTAACATGGGAGTTGCTGCATGGGACTACAGACTTTGCTGGCATTTTAAAAGTCATGATCTCAAAAACAATGCAACATCTTAACAAACATTTATTCACAAAGTATCAGGAAACATGTTTAATACAGTGGTCTCAAACCGGCTTGGGGCCATTCCTGAGACAATATTTCTGTAAATATCCAGTTTTTCTGTTATTTTACATATTTGTTATGTAACTGCATAGCAAGCAACATAATGATATATACTTTGCACAATACTTATATTGAGATGAGTGAGCTCCATATCATACAGTCTTTTAATCTTTTGTACGTTTCTCCTTATCTTTCCTCTTTTCTTAACCTGGGCACTTGATGACACTTTTTCTTATCCGTAGTTTAAAATGTATTGCATTATATCTCCACCTCGCCCTCCCTATATGAGGTGTTCCCATTGAAGCTGTGACTTGGTGTGAACTAACCCCACCGCAGCGCTTTGAGTGACAGCTGAGTAACCCCACAGACAGAGTAATAGATCTTCTCTGGATGAAAACTCCAAAGTCCCGACAAGATCGACTGATCGAATGGTGACAATGATATGATTGACTTGAGGTGCAGATGAGCAATTCCCTTTATCCTTGCGGATCATAGTTTGTAGCAATGGAAGACGCGCAACCTCTCATGCGCTTTGGAAAGAAGAACGAAGTGCTTTAACAAGCGTTTTTAGACAAAGCTTATTTTTTCGATAAATCTACAGAAAAAAATGAATGTTTATATGTCGAGGGAACCAGTGTCCCGCTAATTTTTCAGGTTGGCCCACAAAAATACGTCATCCCTCAATCATAGCTACGTCAATAGCTTGCTTGATGTTATGTATAAAGTGTGAGCAGTCAAATAGAAAGTGATGAGAGATAGGTCTACTTAAAACTTTATAGCACCTGTCACATTTTATGATGCCCTAAGAAATCCTGATTTTAAAGGGTGTGATTAAAGTGTCCACCTAGACTGTTTGAACTTATATCTTCTGACACAATCAGTCGGAGGCATTTTAACACTGCGTCTGCTGAATGAATAAGAAAGTAAAATAGTGATAAGAGCAAGAGAGACGTTCATCTTCAAAATAAAGTTTGTCCTGCAGATGACTTGCTATTTCACAGAGACCTAACACAAACTCTGTCGTAAGTTGAATGATCCCAAACGGTTGCCATGATGACGAGTTAAGCGTCCCTTAAAAACATCAGTACAACAACCTTGAGCACAAGAAATAAGGATGTCAAACACAATGAATAAAACTTTCTCTAGTGAACAAACACACTTAGTTTTATTTAAACAAAAAAAGTATTTGTATACGTGTTCACTTCAACATCAAAGCTTTTTACTCGTCTACCTTACACAGAAAATACATAAATCCTATACTTTATTATCAAAACACATAGGGAATTTAAAAAGGCTCATGTTGAATTATCTAAATAAGTTAATGCTAATCTGAATATATGAGAAACTCACAAAAAATTCAATGGTCCATTGCCACTTTTATCCAAAGCAACTTACACTGCATTCAAGCTACATTTAGTTTATTTATCACTATGTGTGTGAATATCTGGAAATCAAACCTATGATCGAGCTACATCAACACAACTAAGTTTGTTCAATGTGAATCGATCAACTTTACCAGTGCAGCTTGAGCAGAACATAACAGATTAGTAAGGTAAGGATACTAATACATTAAAAGCATGTCTGCATTTGTGATCGTAGAAACAACAAACAGCAAGCAATACCCTGCACTGCACAAAACAGTGTTTGAATCATGATTTAGTCAGTAGAAAAGTCTTCAAATATGAAAACATTGACTACTTATAGATTGTATTTCAGAAGCAGGAGGAATTATGATAATGACCATCTTGTCCACGTCGCCAGGCCCAGGAAGTAAATTGTTGCCTACAATCTGTGTGTTCGTTAGTAGGGTGACCATACGTGCCATTCTTCACGGACGCGTCCTGGCCAGTATTTGTCGACCGCATACGTCACAGAGGATTATTATTATTATTTTTACAGAAAAGCAACCGTTACATTTTAAGGTAAGAATGAAACTATGTTTTTAACTGAATGGCGTATGTGATCAACAAATACGACTTCCGGAAGACGCACTGAAATCCTGACCAGGACGCGTCCAGGAAG